>NW_026586816.1:6341473-6395027 GCF_907164565.1 Psammomys obesus
ACACACACACACACACACACACACACACACACACACACACACACACATTACAGGATGGCAACCAACATTTCCAAAAGGCCCCTGCAAGTTTCAAGGAGTCCAAGACTTCCTGAGGGACAGACACAGACAGTTGCTAGCGAAGAGAATCTCTGTAAGAGGCAGATCATGAACTCATTAGAGGTCTGGTGGAGTCCTTATTGTAGCATTAAGCTGCGGGATCAGAACAGAGCTGAACTTCAGGGGTAAGCCAGGCTTCCAGGCAAGATGAAGGACTGTGGAGGCTGCAGAGGTGAGGTGAAGACACAGCTCCAGAAGGAAGCATGAGCTGGGGCAGATGCAGTCGGCTTCATGAGCAGTGGAGAATGGGCCAAGCTGAAGCCTCTGGGGCAGTCTGGAGTTCCCCGATGCACACACTGGGTCATCAGATGGCAGACAGTGGGGCCGTCTTCATTGCAGTGGTGGGTTCCCTCATTTTAAAGGAAACCATTAAACAAGAATGTACCCTGGCCTCAGTCTGATGTATTGGATAGATTTGGGCCTGACTTCCTTGGTTTTAATATGAGCATGTACTAACATGTTCCCAATTTCCTTTCATAAATTAAAGAACAACACTTTTTTTTCTTTTTCTTTTAGGGATACATGATTTATCAGTCTGTTCTTTGTGGGTGGTGTAAGACAGATGGTGTTGCTTACATGTCCACCAAGGTGCAGAGTCAGCCTGCCTCTGCATTCACACTGAAAATGGAATCAAATACTGCTTGTAAAATGAAGTCACCCAGGGCAAAGAACACCCTGAAGAGCCTGTAAACACTACAGAGCAGCTTTGGTTTCATCAATTGATACGGAACATTTCTTGACCATCTTGACTGCCTTGACTGCCTTCCTGAGGAGGCCTGCTGGCCCCAGAAACGCCTACCTCCAACCCCATGCCAGGTCCCTCTGGGTCACAGCTAGCATAAGTGAGCTTCATTCTGTACCCCGAGGTCCGCTGTCTGGACCATGGCTCTGCCTGCCTTCCTGAGAAGGTCTGATGGCTCCGGGAACATTTAGGAGTTCTGTCAGCACCAAGAATATCTAGGTGGCCAGCTAGCACCAGGGACAAACAAATGGATAAAAGCTAGTGTAAGAACATAATCAATAAGAACCAGGGCATTGTAGGTACCACCAGAGCCCAGCTATCCTACCACAATAAGCCCTGGGCTTTCTTACATAGCCATGCACAAGAAAATGACCTCAAATCCAATCTTATAAAGATGATAGAGGCCTTTAAAGAGGAAATGAATAAATCTAAAGAAACACAGGAAAATATAATCAAACAGGTGAAAGAAATGAATACTGTTCTTTGAAATAAAACTGAAAAAACACAGAACAAGACACACACACACACACACACACACACACACACACACACACACACACACTGAGGGAATCCTGGAAATGGAAAACCCAAGAAAAAGAACAGGAACTACAGACACAAGCATCTCAACAGAATACAAGAGATGGAAGAAAGAATCTTTGATGTAGAAGATATGACTGAAGAAATCAATACATTGATTAAAGAAAACGTTAAATCTAAAACGTTCCTGACACAAACCCTCCAAGAAATCTGGGACACTATGAAAAGACCAAATATATGAATAATAGAAATAGAAGAAGGAGAAGATTTCAAGTTCCCCAACCTAAAGGAAGAGATGCCTTGTGTTTACAAGAAATGTACAGAACACCAAATAGATTGGACCAGGAAAAAAATTCCCTCACCACATAATAATTAAATGTACAAAATGTACAAAATCACCAAATGTACAAAACAAAGAATATTAAAAGTCATAAGGGAAAAAGGCCAAGTAATATATAAAAGCAGACTTATCAAAATTATATCTGATTGCTCAACAGAGATTCTAAAAGCCAGAAAGGCATAGAAAGTTGTTTTGAAGACCCTAAGAGACCACAGATACTAGCCTAGATTATTATATCCAGCAAAACTTCAATCACCCTAGATGGAGAAAACAAGATATTCCATGAAAAAAAAAAACAGAATTTAAATAATATCTATCCATAAACCCAGCCCTATAATCCAAGGAGGTTAACTCCACCTAAGAAAACACAGGAAATAACATCACAGTAGGAAAACCAAAAGAAAGGAAACATATACACACACTACCACCACCACCAAAATACAGGAATTAACAATCATTGGTCATTTACATCTCTCAACATCAGTGGATTCTATTCCTCAATAAAAAAGACACAAGCTAACAGAATGGATGCTAAAACAGGATCCATTATTCTGCTGAATACAAGAAACACACCTGAGCAACAAAGAGATTAGCTCAGAGGAAAGGGCTGGAAAAAGGTTTCCCCCCAAAAAAACAAGCTGGAATAGCCATTTTAATATCTAATAAAATAGACTTTCTAACAAAATTAATCAAAAGAGATGAGGAAGGACACTTCATACTTATCAAAGGAAAAATCCACCAACATGTTGTCTCAATTCTTAATATTTATTCCTCAAAATCAAGGGCATCCACATTCATAAAAAAAAGTTACTAAAGCTTAAATCACACTTCAAACCCTACACATTAATAATGGGATATTTCAACACCTCACCCTCACCAAAGGACAGGTCATCAAGACAGACACTAAACAGAGAAATAATGAAACTACCATCTCATTATGAATAAAATGGACCTAACAGATATCTACAGAACACCTCACCCAAACAATAACAAAAATACCTACTTCTCAGTCCCCCATGGAACCATCTCCAAAATTGACCACATAGTCGGTAACAAAGCAAGCCTCAACAGATACAAGAAAATTTAAATAACCCCTTGTATTTTATCAGATCACAATGGATTAAAACTGGACTTCAACAACAACAGAAACAACAGAAAGCATAGAAGCTCATGGAAGTTGAACAACTCTCTACTCACTGATAACTGGGTCAAAAAAAATAAGAAAGGAATTAAAGACTTCCTAGAATTCAATGAAAATGAAGGCATAACATACCCAAACTTATGGGGCACAATGAAAGCAGTATTAAGAGGAAAGTTCATAGCACTAAGTGCCTTCATAAAGAAATTAGAGCGATCTCATACTAGCAACTTAAAAGTATACTTAAAAGCTCTAGAACATAAAGAATCAAATATACCCAAGAGAAGTAGATGGCAGGAAATAATCAAACTCAGGGCCTAAATCTATGAGTTAGAAATAAAGAAATCAATACAAAGATCAAAGAAACCAAAAGCTGGTTCTTTGAGAAAATCAACAAGATAGACAAATTCTTAGTCAAACTGATTAAAAATCAGAGAGATAATATTCAAATTAACAAAATCAGTAAAAAAGGGAGCTAGAACAACAAGCAGCGAGGAAATCCAAAGAAATATTAAGTCCTATTTACCAATTATCAAAGTTAAATCAAGATCAGGTAAACAATTTAAACAGACCTGTAACCCCTAAGTAAATAGAAACAGTCATTAAAAGTCTTCCAACCTAAAAAAGCCCTGGGACAGATGGTTTTAGTGCAGAATTCTACCAGACTTTCCAGGAGGACCTAATACCAACACTGCTCAAACTATTCTACAAAATAGAAACAGAAGGAACATTGCCAAACTCATTCTATGAAGCCCTGTCACAGTGAAACCTAAACCACACAAACACCCAACACAGAAAGAGAAATTTAGAACAATTTCTCTTATGAACATTGATGCAAAAATACTCAATAAAATACTTGCAAACTGAATTCAAGAACACATAAAAAACATCATCCACCATGATCAGGTTGATGCAGGGATAGTTCAACATATGAAAATTCATCAGTGTAATCCACCATATAAACAAACTGAAAGAAAAAAAAACACATTAAATGCTGAAAAAGCCTTTGGAAAAATATAACATCCCTTCACATTAAAAGTCTTGAAAAGATCAGAAATACAAGGTGAATACCTAAACACAATAAAGGCAATATATAGCAAGCCAAGAGCCAACATCAAATTAAATGGAGAGAAACTTAAATCAATTCCACTGAATTCAGGGACAAGACAAGGGTGTCCACTCTCTCTGTACCCCTTCAATATAGTACCGGAAGTCCTAGCCAGAGCAATAGACAACTAAAAGAGATTAAGCAGGTACAAATTGGAAAGGAAGAAGTCAAAGTATCATTATTCACAGATGATATAATAATATACATAAGTGACCCCAAAATTCTACCAGGGAACTCCTACAGCTGATAAACACCTTCAGCAAAATTAACTAAAAGATTAACTAAAAATTAACTAAATTAACTAAAAATTTTTTAGATACAAAATTAACTAAAAAAAAAAAAAATCAGTAGCCTTCCTGTATACAAAAGACAAACAGGCTGAGAAAGAAATTAAAGAAACATGCCCTTCACAATAGCCACAAATAATATAAAATATCTTTGTGGAACTCTAGCAAAGAAAGTGAAAGAACTGTAAGGCAAAAACATTAAGTGTTTGAAGAAAGAAATTGAAGAAGATATCAGAAATGGAAAGATCTTCCATGCTCATGGATAGGTAGGATTAACATAGTAAAAATGACCAGCTTACCAAAAGCAATCTACAAATTCAATGAAATTCTCATCAAAGTTCCAACACAATTTCTTTACAGATCTTGAAAAAACAACACTTAACATGAACAAACAAATAAACAACAACAAAACAAACAAACAACTTAACCCATCAGAATGATTAAGAAAAAACTCAAGTGACAATACATGTTGGAGAAGATGTGGAGAGAGGGGAACTCTCTTCCATTGCTGTGGGAATTTAAACTTGTATAACCACTTTGGAAATCAATCTGGCACTTTCTCAGACAATTAGGAGTAGCACTTCCTCAAGATCCAGCTATACCACTCCTAGGCATATATCCAAAATATGCTCAAGTACACAGCAAGGACATTTGCTCAACCATGTTCATAGCAGCTTTATTTGTAAATAGCCAAAACCTGGAAATAACCCAGATGCCCTTCAACAGGGGAATGGATACAGAAATTGTGGTACATTTACACAATGGAATACTACTCAGCAATTAACAACAAGGACATCATCAAATTTGCAGGCAAATGGTAGGATCTAGAAAAGATCATCCTGAGTGAGGTATCCCAGAAGCAGAAAGACATACACAGTATATACTCACTTATAAGTGGATATTAGAGATATAATATAGGATAATCATACTTAAATCTGTACACCTAGAGAAGCTAAACAAGAAGGAGGACCCTGGGTAAGATGATCAATCCTCACTCAGAAAGACAAACAGGATCTACATTGGAAGAAGGTGAAAACAGGAAACAGGACAGGAGCCTACCACAGAGGGCCCCTGAAAGACTCTACCCAGCAGGGTATCAAAGAAGTTGCTGAGACTCACAACTAAACTTTGGGCAGAGCACAGCGAATCTTAGAAAGAAGAAGGAGATAGTAAGACTTGGAGAGAATAGGAGTTCCACAAGGAGAACAACAGAACCAAAAAATCTGGGCATAGGGGTCTTTTCTGAGACTGATACTCTAACCAAGGACCATTCATGTATATTACCTAGAATCCCTGTTCAGATGTAGCCCATCACAGCCTCTGTCTCCAAGTGGGTTCCCTCTTAGGGGAACAGGGACTGTCTCTGACATGAACTCAGTGGCTGAGTCTTTGCTCACCTCCCCCTCAGGAGGAGGAGCTTTGCCAGGCCACAGAGGAGGACAATGCAACCAGTCCTGATCAGACCTGATAGGCTAGGATCAGATATAAGGGGAGGAGGATCTCCCCTATCAGTGGACTTGGAGAGGGGCATGGGAGGAATGAGAGAGGGAGGCTGGAATGGGGAGGGAATGAGGGAGTTTGCTACAGCTGGGATACAAAATGAATAAACTGTAATTAATATATAAAAAATAAAAATTTAATTAAAAAACAACCTAGGCTAGCTAAAACAATTCTGTACAATGAAAGAACTTTGGGAGATATCACCATCCCTGATTTCAAGCTGTACTACAGAGCAATAGTAATAAAAACTACATGGTATTGGCATAAATACAGACAGGTTGATCAATGGAATTGAATTGAAGATCCAGAAATAAACCCAAAACACCTACAGACACTTAACTTTTGATCTGTTAAGTGTTAAATCCAAAATCTGTTAAATCCAAAACCATACAATGGAGAAAAAGAAAGCATCTTCAACAAATGGTGTTGGTCTAACTGGGTGTCTGCATGCAGAAAAATGCAAATTGATCCATATTTATTAACCTGCACAAAAGTAAAGTCAGAGTGGATCAAAGACCTCAACATAAAACCAGATATGCTAAATCTTTTAGAAGAGATGGGGGAATCAATCTTGAACTCACTGGCACAGGAGACAACTTCTGGAACAGAACAGCAACAGCACAGTTCATAGATCAACAATTAATAAATGGGACCTCATGAAACTGTAAAGCTTCTGTAATACAAAGGATACTGTTGACAAAACAAAACAACAGCCCAACAGGGTTGGTGAGAAAAGATCTTCACCAACCCTACATTGTACAGAGGATTTATATCGAAAATATAAAAGGAACTCAAGAAATTATACACTAACAAACTAAATAACCCAATTAAAAACAGGGTACGAGGGGAGCAGCCTTACTTAGGCTACAGAGAAAGACAATGCAGCCACTCCTAATGAGACCTGATAGGCTAGGATCAGAAGGAAGGAGAGGAAGACCTCCCGTATCAGTGGACTTGGGGAGTGGCATGGGTGGAGAAGGAGGAGGGAGGGTGGAATTGGGAAGGGACCAGGGAGGGGGCAACAGGGGAGGTACAAAGTGAATAAACTGTAATTAATAAAAATTAAACAAAAAACAACAGGGTACAGTGCTAAACCAAGAATTCTCAAAAGAGGAATCTCTAATGGTTGAGAAGCACTTAAAGAAATGTTCAACGTCCTTAGTCATGAGGGAAATACAAATCAAAGTAACTCTGAGATTCCATCTTACACCCATCAGAATGGCTAAGATAAAAAAACTCAAGTGACAGCACGTGCAGGTGAGGATGTGGAGTAAGGGGTACCCTTCTTCATTGTTGGTGGGAGTGCAAACTTGTACAACCACTTTGCAAATCAATTTGGTGGTTTCTCAAAAAAAAAATCATTGATATTTCTACTGAGTTAAGACCCAGCCATACCACTCCTGGGCATACACCCAAAAGATGCTCTGCCATACCACAAGGATACTTGCTCAACTATGTTCATAGTAGCTTTATTCATAATTAACCAGAAACTGTAAACAACCTCGATGTCCCTCAGCTGAAGAAAGGATAAAGAGAATGTGGTACATTTACACAATAGAAGGAAAAACAAGGAAAACAAGGAAATCGTGAAATTTGTGGGTAACTGGATGGAACTTGAAAAACCCACCCTGAGTGAAGTAACCCAGACCCAGGAAGACACACATGCTGTTTACTCACTTACAAGTGGGTGTTAGCCATAGAGGACAGCATAACCATAGACCCAAAGAAGTTCGTAACAAGGAGAGCCCAAAGAAGATTGGTTGAGTATCGCTCAGAAGGGGTAATAAAATAGACATCAGAGGTGGAGGGAGGGAGGGAACTGGGTGTAAGAGGGTGCAGGAAGGGGAAAAGGAGGGATCAAGTGACCAGAGGACTGGAAGACCCATAGAGATCTGGGAGAACTGAAATTGGTGGGGGAGGGGACAGCTCTGGAATAAGCCAGGGACGAGGGAAACTCCAGGAATCTCTGAGGGTGACTCTAGCTAAGGGTCACCCCTTAGCCACAGGGGATATAGAACCTGAAGTATCTACATTCTGTAACCAGGCAAGACTTTCAATGGAGAGATGGGGACACCAATCCACCCACAATACCTTTGACTCAAAATTTATCCTGCCTACGAGATGCACAGGGATAAAGAGGGAGGAAGATCTGAGGGAATGGCCAACCAATGACTGGCCTAATTTGAGACCTATCCTATGAGAAGGCCAATCCTTGACACTATTAATAATATTCTGCTATACTTGCAGACGGAGCCTCGCATAACTGTTCTTTGAGAGGCTTCACCCAACAACTGATGGAAACAGATGCAAGACCCACAGCCAAACATCAGGCAGAGCTCGGGTAATCTTATGGAAGAGTGGGATGAAGAATTGAAAGAGCCAAAGAGTTCAAGGACACCACAAGAAAACCTACAGAATCAACTGACCTGGGCCCATAGGGGCTCACAGAGACTGAACCACCAACCAGAGAGTATGCATGGGATGGACCTAGGCCTTCTACACGTATGTAACACATGAGCAGCTTGGTTTTCATGTGGGTCCCCTAACAACTGGAGCAGGGGCTGTCTCTGACTCTGTTGCCTGTCTTTGGATCTCCTTTCCCCTAACTGGGCTTCTGTGTCTATGCTTAATAACATTTTGATATGCCAAGGAGGGTTTATACACACACAAGGCCTCCACTTCTCTGATGAGAAAGTGAGGGGGAAAAGCAGATAGATATGAGAGGAAGAGACTGGGAGGAGAGGAGGGTGTGGAACCTGTGATCAGATGTAAAATTAATTAATAAATTAATAAAAAGATATAAAATTGAAAAACAACTGAAAATCTAGAAACATATTTATAACATATCAGAGATCTCTAAGCAAGAGATTTAATTTAGGAGTAAAATTGGTCCTCCCTCTACTAGAAGGAAGGTGTCATTTTTAGCATCAAGGACTAGAATGTGCCACTGGGGGAACTTTTTTCTAGACCTTCCTGAAGTAACCACTTCCTCGCATGATTTAGTTGCTATATTTAAAACTTGACATTTTGTCCAGTTAAGTACATAATTGTTTCATCCATATCTGTGGATCTTCATTTCTCTGTGCCATGTAAAGCATGAACGAACGCTTTTGTGTTTTTGATCAGTCTTGTGTTAATCTAATTCTCATCCTCTGTTCCTCCCAAATAATAAAATAAAACCTATAATGGATAAAAAAGAAAGAACATTTCTCACAGCCGATAGCCTGATATAGATGCTATGATTAACTGTACCCCATACTTTATTCATATTTTCTTAGTTTTAACCTAGTGTCCCCAATTCCAATCCCATGAGCCCATCCAGGAGTTAAAAAACATTATTTATTTTCCCAATGCACACATACTATATATACATACATACACACTTACACACACATATATAATGTGCATAGTACATAACCCACAATATGTACTATCCACAAACACACACACAGTGCAGTGACACTTTTGTGGAAGTCAGAGCAGGTGGTTATTTCCTTCAGCTATGCAGCTTCTGAAGCTCGAATTCAGGTCATGGGTCTTGGCAGCAAGTGTTTTAACCCACTGAACTTACTGGGCCATTGTTAACTTTTATTTGCTGTATTTCATGACTGTGACAATTCCCAAATTTTCTTGTCGTTGATGGTCTGGGCATGGCTACAGAATCGATCCTGACTGCTCCTGTAAGGGTTTTGAACCTGTCTGCTGGCTGAGGATTTGATCACCAGCTTTCTAAATGTTTGTTGTTATTTACTTGACCATTGCTCTTAAGGCTGATCACATTAAAAACAAAACAAAACAAAACAAAACAAAACAAAACAAAACAAAAGCCAAACCCTGTCCACATCCATGTACTTCCTGGGGAAGTTGTGGGTGGACTGGATTTCAACCTTTTGACTGTGGGCTTGATCGTGTTAAGCTGTGCTGGTCAAGGCCACATGGACAGAGGTGGCAGTAGGAAGGGGACAGTGTGGGTGATGTTTCTCGGGCTCCTGGGACTCTGTTTGGCTTCCTTTGCTTCTGTCACCACAGCGAGAGGAAAGTGCTTGAGCTAGCCCTCAAAGGGCGAAGTGAGATGGCACAGAGCCATGTCAGAGGATCAGGGTCACTGTCTGCATCACCAGCCAGTCAGCAATGATGGATACTAGTCACTGGTGCTGCCTTGGACTTCTGAGTTTTGAAAATTCCCAGAGAAAAACCTCTACTGTCTTTTTAAATATAAACACCTTTAGACTTTAGAGATTACCTTTTGTGAACAGAAATAAGTTATTTATTGTAGTTAGCTTTATGTGCTTAGATTAATTTTATTTATTTATTTTATTAATTACAGTTTATTCACTTTGTATCCCAGCTGTAGCACCTTCCCTCATCCCCTTCCAACCCCACTCTTTCTCCCTCTTTTCCTCCCATTCCCCTTCCCCAGTCCACTGATAAGGGAGGGCCTCCTCCCCTTCCCTCTGACCCTAGTCTATCAGGTCTTATCAGGACTGGCTGCATTGTCTTCCTCTGTGGCCTGGTAAGGCTGCTCCCCCCTCAGGGGGAGGTGATCAAAGAGCCAGCCACTGAGTTCATGTCACAGACAATCCCTGTTCCCATTACTAGGGAACCCTCTTGGACACTGAACTGCCATGGGCTACATCTGTGCAGGGGTTCTAGGTTATCTTCATGCATGGTCCTTGTTTGGATTATCAGTCTCAGAAAAGACCCCTGTGTCCAGATTTTTTGGTTCTGTTGCTCTCCTTGTGGAGCTCCTGTCCCCTCCAGATCTTTCTTTCTATCTCCCCCTTCTTTCATAAGATTCCCTGCACTCTGCCCAAAGTTTGGCTGTGTAGTGATTTGATAAAAATAAAATTGAAACTGGGCTGCTTAATAAAAATCCTTTTAATGGCTATTTATTTGGTGTCCAATGTGCGCTGGGTCTTCTGACTGGTTTTGAGCACAGAGAGAAAGCAAAAGCGAATGCAGCCCCAACCCCTTCTTGGAGGGATGCAGATAGAAAGGCAGTTACAAGGGGGAGTGCCTTTCTCAAAGGAAAGCTACTGTGCAAGTGTTTCCAGAAGATCTGACCTGGTTGTGATCTCAGAAAATCTTCCTTTAGGAAAGCCCACAGAGTTCTGAAGAGGAAGGAACACACTGGGCAGAGGAGACGCGTGGTCTGTGTGAGGAAGGAGCTCACTCTGTCTGTAGCCTGAGGAAACATGGTGGCTCCCAGTACTGTACGGTGCCTGGTGGGGCTCAGCACCAGGAAACTTGGGAGAGGAAGACGGAGACTGGCTTCCAGGTACCCAGGATTGGAGCTCATTGTGTATTTCCATCCTCCCTCTTGTTCACCCAGATGTGTTATAATAAAGGAAAGTGACTTCTCTCTTGCCCATGTCAAGCCTATAACCCTATCTCAGTTTTCAGTTTTTATTGCTATGCCAAGAGGGTACTTGAAAGATTTCCTCGTTGGGTTGCTGCTAGTTGAGTATCTATTTGCAAGAGGGATTCCATAGTGGACTATGGCAGCAGGAAGCTAGTGCCAAAAGCTGAGGTACATTGTGCTCCATAGCCAGGCATATCCTAAACACAAGGTTCTTATGGCAGCCCCTTGCTTACGTCAGCCTGTTTCTCAGCCTTAAAGCTTACTTAGGTGCCACACCTTGCCAGTTCTTCCAGAGCAAACCAGACAGTTACATTTCTCTAAGACACTGTAGAGGCACTAGAGACAGGAGAAGGAGCTGCTTGGAAACTCTAATGGCAGCCTAGCGTCTTCATTTGGGTTCCTTCACAAGACTCTAAGGCATGGAGTTGAAGGCAGTTTAATTGAGTGATGTTCCCAGGAAGCAGAGCTGCAGGGGCAGGGGCAACCAGTGAGGGGGTATTAGCAAGCCACTAGTTAAAGGAGGGACCACAAGTCAGTGCTGCTATGAGGAGCTCTGGAGACAGCCTTCACCCATGTGACGGACGGAGAGGGGTGTTTATCAACTAAGCCCTGTTTCTTATTGATTTGTGGCTTCTCTGAAGGGGGATATTCACTTCCAGAAACTTCTCGTGTGGCCTGAGCCAGGCAAGCAGTAGCCCCCTTGGGTGATGGATTGCAGGTATTGGGTACGGAAAAATCATAGACTCTCTGGCCTGACCTGTCATGACAGTCATGCCAGGAAGCTGAATGGCGCTCACTTGGGGAAAAACAACAAACAAACAAACAAAACACTAGCTGGCCTTTCTACTTGACAGTGCAAAACATTATCTCAGGCTGGAGGCTAGAGGCGAACCTGTGCTGAGTGTCCTGTGTTGCCTCTTGTCCTAGAGAAAATTGATCAGTGACTAAAACAAGTAATAAAGCCTCCATTGCTTTCTATTTAATTGTATTTGTAATTAGCTTCTGTTTCAGAGGAACATTCAAACAGCAGGGGAGAGAGAGGGTTTGCAGCACAGTAGAATGAAGCTGACTTCTTCCATCTCCAACGTTTCATCTCCCTCTTCTTGTAGAAGAACAATGGGAGCTCAACTATACTAGTTTTGCAACAAAATATTAAAGATTCACAGGCTTAAACAAAAGAAATGCATTTGCCCACAGCCCCAAGAGCGAAAAGTCTGAGGATAAGTAGTTGGAATGGTCAGGGTTCTTCTGGGGCCTTCTCTTTGAGCAAATGTCTGCTTTCTTTATAGCATCTTCCCTCTGTGTGCCTCTGTCTCCTACTCTCTTCTTTAAGAAAATTGAAAAGATTTACTTATTTTTTGAAGATGAATATGCTTATGTAGTTTTACATAAAGAATCAAATTGTGGTTGAATATTTGATACTACAGCATGAAAAGAATCTTCAATATTTTCAGAGTTCATCAATAGTTTGATTTTATAATCGTCAATGCTGAGAATGTCAACTTGTATACAAACATAGTACAACATTATAGAAGTATGTTTAGAAATATTTCAAAAGTTGCTGAAAATACTCTTGTAATCCCAAGCCAAAGTTCATTGAACTTGTTTTTGGCTTATATTTTTTATGAAACACACATTGCCAATTCATACTGCAGTTTTTAAACCTAAACATGTTAGCATGACAAAATCCAGTTATATACTAATCTGAGAGTTACATGTGTAGGAATGGTGGTAGAAGATATTGTTTTTATTTTCTATAATTAAATTCTGTACTTCTATAAGAGAGAGAACTATGTGCAGTAAAAGCAGTACAGTTTACCATGTTCCGAAGTCTCAAGTCTAAGCTGAGTGTTCACTCATTGGCATCGCCTGGTGCGAGGACATGCACAATGCGGACTGTTCATGTCTATTCAGAATGAGTGATCTGCCCACATGTATGCCTGTGCACTGTGTGTGTCTGTGTGTGTGCCTGATGTTTATAGAGGTCAGAAGAGGGGGCTGAATTTCCTGGAGCTGGAGTTAAGGATGGTTGTAAGCCACCATGTGAAGGAGCTGAGAATAAAACCCTGATCCTCTGCCAGGACAGCAAGTGTTGTTAACTGTTGAGCTTTCTCTCTAGGCCCTTCTACCCTCTTAAGAGAGCATCAATTGCTGTGGTCCAGATGTTCTTCCAAATCTATGTACTGACATTTAATCACATCAGAGTTATAGTAAAGGCAGGGCCGTCTGGGAAGGGAAGAGGACTTGAAGGACTCACCCCTTAAACAGCATTATTACCCTCATTAAGAGTCATCTGAGAGCTCGCCTCACTTGTTTTTCTGTCCTTTCTGCCATCCAAGGCTGCATGTCCCCCTTCCCAGGATGCAGAAGGACAGTACTGTCTTGGATGGAGAGACCAGGCCTTTCTCTAGACACTCTATTTGTTGCTGTCATCTTAGATTTCCTAGTTTACAGGACTGTGAGAATTAAGTATAAATTCTTTATAAATTACATGTCTAGGTGTTTTATTATAGCAGCCCAAATTGATTAAAATATGCATCATAAAAAAAACCAAACCAAACAAAATATCAGTCCTATTGGATTAAGACCTGCCTGTGGGACCTTTTTTAACCTTAACCTCTTGGTCTAATCACATTTTTGTTACTGAGATAAAAACACTCTGACCAAAAATGAGTACTATGGAGAAAGAGTTCACTCCAGGTCCCAGTCCAGCACTGAGGTAAGTGAAGGCAGGCACTCCAGGCAGGAACCTAAAAGCAGGTCTGCTTACGACTGCTCACAGCATTACCTCACTCAAGGAACTCACTTCAATAGAGCAGAATGGCTTAAACTCAGTAGCTTCCACACACATTCAAGACTGCCTGCCTAGGAAATAGCCTAGAGTGGGCTGGGCCCTCTTACATCATCAATTAGCAAAGAACACAATCCCCTACAGACATGCCCATAGGCCTATTCCTTATCGCAGATCCTCTTCCCAGATAATTCTAGGCTGTGTCAAGTTGACAATTAAAGCTAATACTCCTCTAAAAGTCCATCTTCAAATAGTGCGCTGTTCTGAGGTCTGATGAGGTTAAGAATTCAGCACATGAATTTTGGAGAGACTTAGTTCAACAACACCAAGGAATTACATTAGTTATCAAGACTGATAAACTTAAAAATCAAAACTCCTTAAGTCCCTTATACCAATCCAAGGTAAATAATAATTTCATGAACTTTGGTCCCAGCAAGTTATCCCATTTCTGCTTTTGGACAGAGTCTAGCTTAATCATAAATCATTCTTCACCTAAGCACTGTTCTGTGTCACTGCATTAAGTCTGATAAATAGCTTGACTTGGTCAATAAGTTTCTCTGATGGTCTTTGGGGAAAGGCCAGGATCAAATAAATGACAAATGAAGACTCTGTCATAGGACCTGGCATTGAGAAGGGCTTAGTTAATGTGCATTTTCTTCCCAACTCCAGTATCTTCACAAGGGGAAAGATTTTCAAAGCTTGAGCAATAATTTCTGTTTTCTTCCTTTGTCATGTCCAAATTGACAAAATAATCTCACTTCAGAAGCATTCTGTCTCCCTGTTTTGTCTGAACAAATCTATGCCTTATGTAAGTCAGCAGTTTTTAAATTATATGCAACTCTTTCACGTAGTGCCTGATATGTCAGAGTCAATTGGAGGTTAGTCAAAGTTTTTTATTTTTTTCAAGTGTGGTACAATTCTGTTGAACATGGCAAGTTGGTTGGAATTTTGGAGACTCTAGCAGTTGACTCTGAATTATAGAATCAACTACTGTTAAGTAAATTGCTGGAAAATAGAGGATAATTCTGCTCTCAGTGAAAGATCAGAACATGCCACTGTTTCTATTTGAAGTACTTATCACTACTCCATTTTCTCAGAGTTTCTTCTTTAAGTGTCTGGCTTTCTCCAGGGCAAGATGCAACCAGAGGGAACTAATTAATTCTCCCCATGTGCTTACGGCAGAAGGACTCTAGCCTTCTCTGAATGCTTTTTACATTTGCCTTTATGAGTGGAAGACTCTACTAGGACACACCAATGACTTCCAGAAAGCTATTTTTCTAGAATATTCCTTCTATGCCCAAAGAAATCCCATGCAGGGATTGCAGAACTCTCAGGGATCTGGTGAACTAGTTTTAACTTACTCCCATCTGAGGGGGAGGACCCTGAGGCACATCCTAGTTTCCCAGAGATCCCCAGCAGGTAGAGCCCGGGTGCCTGGTAGCAGTTTGTTTGAATGACAACACTGTTGTCTTCATTTTGTTTCCTGCCACTCTCCTACCCTTCTACTACTGCTTTCTGAAGATCTCACTGAAGGTTCAAGGACCTTTCAGACAAAGCGATCTGGCCAGCAAGTGGGAGAATGCATCCTCTCCATCAGCGGGAGAGGACTGCAGCCAGGAGAAGACACTGTTTTCAGGAGAAAGGGTCTAGAGATCTAGGCAAGGAGTCTCTCTGGGATACACTGTCATGAGCAGATGCTTAGGTTTCAGAAGATGTCTTGTGAATTCCAGGTT
This sequence comes from Psammomys obesus, assembly GCF_907164565.1. Lineage (NCBI taxonomy): Eukaryota > Metazoa > Chordata > Mammalia > Rodentia > Muridae > Psammomys > Psammomys obesus. Next base: position 6,357,129 of record NW_026586816.1, read on the forward strand.
ATTCCTGGTAGTAACATGGGTGAGGATTGCCTCAAGGCATCCGGCACTTTTGGAAGGAATGGCTCTTCCTGAACATCACAGTCAGTTTCCAACTTGCCGCGGTGAGAAGTGGCATCAGGAAGGAAAGATACGTGCAAAGGCTGAGCGGAGATTAGGATGAGGAGGTATACAGCAAGACCAGCACCCTGAGGAGGTACACAGCAAGACCAGCACCCTGAGGAGGTACACAGCAAGACCAGCACCCTGAGGAGGTACACAGCAAGACCAGCACCTAGGGTGCTGCCACTCTGTGGCTCTTCCACAGCAACATTGGTCTCACCTGGGAATAAAGTATAACTGCAGCCCCAGGCCCCTCCCCTGGATTATATGGGGTGTGCTTGTCTGAGAGCCCATGTCCTGAATCAGAATCTGTTTTCATAAGTGTACTGACGGCTCAGAGGCAGACCAAAGTCTGCAAAGAGCTGCCTTCCGTAGCTAACGATGTGGTGGCACACGCCTGTCCTCTCTGCACGCAAAAGGCTGAGGCAGGGGGTCAAGAGGAAGTCAAGGCCAACTCTGGCCGTAGGAAGTGTTACATACGGAGACAGTGTCTCAAGACCAAACAAAGCGTCTCCATAAAAACAACCCCAGAAAATCTGAGGAAAGTCTGACACTGTGGGCTGTGGGTGACTTTCTCTTGTGATGTCTCTTTGTTACTTACCGCCTGAGCTCTGTCTTTTCATTTTATTTCATTGCTAAAATATATTCCAGACTCTAAAGCCCAAGCAGATTTTTTTTTTTCTATCCTAAACATGGCCATTGATCCCAAGTGCTTTCCAGTCCCTTCAGAATGAATTATCAAGCTAGTCACATGATTTGGGGCAAATAAAAAGAAGTCTGCTTTTTTGAACTGAATTTGCCTCACCTGTTAGACGAAGGGCTTGAAGACAACTGAGCTCTGGTCTGCTGTGGGCTTGCATTTCTCCAGGTCCCAGAGTTTTTATTTTCTGAGACATAAAACTATTTATAAGGAGACTTTTCTGGTGTGTTGTTGGACTCGTGGCCCTAGCTGGCTTCTGCCCACTATTATATTTCTTAGGAATTGCTATTCACGCTGCTCCTGGGTCTGGCCCTTTGGCTTGCTTTGTCCAATGGCACATAACAAATGTCATAAACGGGCTTGATCGACGTTAGCACCCCGGAGCTCGTCCTTTCTTACTGCATCTCAGAACACTGTGGCCTCTGTTAGGGACATACAGCTCACTCCCATAGTACCCCGGCCACAGCCCCATGGACACAGGAAACACAGCGCGGCAGCCCGGAACCGCACCACTTGCTGACTGTATGTACACGAGTGCCCCAAAGGGGACAAATAGATGTGCCCAACTGCATCCATCCTTACTGCTGACCCAGAGGACCAAGAGCCACTGAGCACCTGAGTTACAAGCCATCCCACCTCGATGGCCCGTGCAGTACTCACGTGTGACTTGAGGAAAGTCATTTGCCTTAATTATCCATTCTATTCCTTATAGACGTAGAGCACAGTAACTCCTTACAAGGAAATTATTGGGAAACAGCATGAAAATAACAAGCATGTTTTTATTATCAGAAATTGATGCTCTTCCTTATAGCTGATGTTTGTGTTGACTACTTATGATGAATCCAGGCTTGCCTCCATCCTATAGGATAAAAGCTGCTTCTTCATCAAGCACAGGCTCAGAAACGAATCTTGTACATAAAGACCATGAGCACTCCCCTCCCTCCACTCAGCAGAGCAGAATGCTTGTGGCTTCTGCTTTGACTGTGTGTGCTTGCCTCTTGAGCTTCTCATCTAAACCAGCAGATGCCTTCCTTTCTGTCCCTGCAGAAATGACAATGAAAGCAAAATGTGGCTTGGTATCCCATTCAAGGCTGCTGAAAGCAGAGGCAGGCTTTGAAGACCCCTGGGGACCTTTGACATTTGGTAGTCATCCTGGATGATGGCAGTTGTTGGCTGGAGCTCTCTGTGGTGTGGAGAGACCACTGGCCACAAGTGGCTCGGGGTCACATTGTGTTGAGAAAATGACAAACATATTCATTTTTTCCTGACTTAAGTCAAATAGAACCCAGACAACTCCCGCTCTGCCGGTAGAGCCACTTGACGTGGCGCAGCTAAGACACAATCAGAACGCGTTCTGCCTTCCTGGCAGGGGCTGGCAATGTTGTTTCCTAGCTATACGGGATCTGGGCAAATGAGAAAGAAATGATGACAGACAAGCAGACCTCAGTGTGTTCTGGATCTCAAACATCCATTAGTCAGAAGCCATTCACTCTGTGTTTCTCATGGAGACCATGCAGAACTTCACGGTGACACAGAACAAACAAGTACCAGTTCAGGGGCTAGGGTTTATCTGACCAGTTATGGATATGTTTTAGCCTCTGTTTCTCTTGGCATTTGGGACCGTGTCCCGGCTCAGAGCCCACTGTAAGTACATAACACAGCATTGTGACCAGAACGGCACAGCTTAAAACATATCCTGTCATTCAACTAGGGGACATCTAAAGCCCAGATGGCTACACTAGATAGCGGACATGTCCAAACAAATTTGAATGACATGTGATGTTTGAAAGGCCCGTCTGTGTGACAGAGTCAGTCAAACTTTGTTTTTCTTTCTTTTCTGATTTATGTCTTTCATCTTTGCTGCAGGGTAGCCTCTGTTGGTTTCATTTTTATTCTTCATTATAGCTATTCTTTTCTGCATCTAAATCTTCTTCTAAAAAAATAACAAAACCAAATTGTTTCCCAACCTTTCATTTGTTGTCTCTGTGCTTTTTTAAAAAAGCTCCTACCCACATCTATTTGGGGGTAATATTTTATTTTCATTTTAGCTTTGAGCTACTTCTTTTTTCTCCTCTTTCAAAGAAAGTCTCACAATTGAATGTGAAAATGCATAAAGGGTACCTGGAATGAAAAGGTTTCAAGAGGAGGAGGGGGGTGAGGGATGTGTGGAGCCGGGAGGATAGGTGAGGGCTGCTAGGGAAAGGAAAAAGGACTCACACTAAATGAAGACATGTTACCCAGTCTCTAATCCCATTCTGTCAAGGAGGAGCAGAACTGGCGAGGCAACAGCTGGACATTTTGAGAAATTACATCCACCCCAGTTGGAAAATTCAGGGGAAGTAGCTCAGCTGTGCTGGGACAAGTTCTGGTGACCCTAACCAACACTGGGTGTCTGTTTGCAGAGTTCACAAGGAGGCTAGTGGGAGGAAAGAGTCACCCCTCCCACATACGTATGCATCTGTATTCACACTTCTCTTTGTCACCCCTCACCGATTTGGGCTGGGAACAGTTGAGTCAGGTCCCCAATTTCATTATGGACACTTTGGAGGCTGAAAATGAGCATGTAAAGAGAGCCCAAGTTAGATTAGGTAAGCCTAACTTAGATTAGGTAGAGACAGAAAGGAAGACTGGGAGGGAAAGGAACAGGAGGGAAGAGGAGGGGGAGGAAGAGAAGGAGGTCCTATGGACAGAGTATGCAGCACTCAGGGAGATGTCAGAGCAAGAAGAAAGACTGTGACACTAACATGTACCAGGAGGAAGAGAGGCAGGTGAGAAATGGGGACTTCAAGGAATGTTTTTGTTAGTATTCTTTGGGAGATTAAGCAATACTAGAGTTAATTTTTCATAACTTTTTCCTGCTGGGCTGGATTATGAGGGACCTGAGAATGACTTAACAAAAAAATCTCTACACATTTAACTCCCAGATCCTAGATGCCACCTAACATTGGGTATCACACCTACAGCACTTCACTATGTCATGACACAGGACACAGAACACAGGACACAGGACACAGGACACATAAAGGTGGGGAGAAAAGCCAGCACCATTGGCCTAATGATCAAGCATGAGTTGATGGTGTTTTAGGATTCTAACTCACTGGGGGATGCCTTTTCTCTGTGGGTTAATACCGTCCTGACTCCCAGGAGGGATGCTAAGGTGATTCCACTCTAGGTGGTCCTATAAAACCAAACCATTAGTAGAATTTGAGAACAAGCAGTGTGTGTATGTGTGTGTATGTGTGTGTCTGTGTGTGTGTGTCTGTGTCTGTGTATGTGTCTGTGTGTGTGGTGTATGTGGTGTGTGTGTATATGTGTCTGTGTGTGGTGTATGCGGTGTGTGTTTGTGTGTCTGTGTGCTATAGAAAGCTCTGGTTAGAGAGAAGGGAAGGGAGACAGAGATGGGACATTCAGATGTGTTTTTAAAATACTTACCTGAAGAAAATATATAAGCGCAAGTTAATGTGGGATTCTAGCTGAATATGCCCTTGCCAAGGAAGTGGAACTCAGATGCTGAAATCCACACTCACGTACATACACCTTAAAACATATGAGCGACTTGGACAAAGGACTGAATTGGGGGTGGTTTTCCCTTCCAGCGTTTGCTCAGCTTTGGGCCAAGTGCTGTCTAGAGGGAAACAAGAGCACTGGTGTTCGAGGGAGGGGCCTGTGGGGTGAGTACAGTTTGTGTACTGGCGCAGGCACCACCCATTAACCCTTGCAGGGACTTCAGAATCATCAACTCTGTAGGTGTGGGTGAGGCTGGGAAGATACACAAAAGGGGCTGCCCAAGTTTCCAGGGAGACTGTAGAGCAGTCCCGTGGCTTACTTCAGAAAGGGCAGGGAGAGTGTGTCTAGCCATGGCTAACTCTCCCGATGTCTGGTCTGATCGACTGGTGCACTTCAACCATCTACATGCTCCAAAGAGCAACCCCGCATTAGCGGCAGGAAGTATGAAAGGATTAGCTCTGCCTTAGTAAACATTTAAGACGTTACATTACACGAAATTTCATTAAGTTACAAAGTTACAAAGATAACATCGTGGAGATCTAATTTTTAAGGTCAGTGACTAGCAGGCACTGCAAAATTGGAAAAGGTCTTTAAAAATCAATAGAGCAGATCAATATTCTTATTAGAGATGTAATTAAAAAATCATTCAGAAGTAACATTTGCTATCAATGGGTTTATCTTGCTTAATGTGCACTAGCAGAACAACAAACGCACCTCCTGGCCAAGCCAGGGACCAACCTGAGCCTCACGTTGGGCCATTCGGAGCACAAGCCAGGCAGTGCCTGTTTAACCCATAGCTTCCAAACCCACGAGGTCCCACAGTCTCTGGCAAGAAGGTATTTTCCTTCCTATAGGTTTAGAGAAATCTTCCTGGCTTGGTGGTTCCCACATGAATTCTGAATTTGAATCTGGATGGCCAGCATCATTTTCTTTTCTTTTCTTTTTTTAAATTAAATTAATTTATTTATTCACTTTACATCCTGAATGCAGCCCCCGCCTCCTCTCCTTGTAGAATCATTTTCAAGCTTGGCTCTATGCTTCCCTTGATATTACCAAGTTGAGGCCCAGTGGAACTCAAAATAATCAGGATAATCAAAGCAAGTTATCCTAGGAATTGCTAACTGAGTGTTGCTATCGGTTTTTCAGCGGAAGTATTTCTTTTATGGGTGGGGGCAGAGTTCAAATGTAACACTGTTGTTTGTGATCTTTTGTAAGTTCCCCCTGCCCCCCATAGGTTAATAGTCACAGTAATTCAGTCTCTTTGGGTTGGGGAGGGGATGGGTTAGGGTGTGAGGCTCAGATCTGTTTCCATCTGGAAAGAGGCACTTAGTCTTCGGTGGAAACAAAAGCATGTCATTAGTCATTGCTCTCTCCGCTGAAAAATGGAGTTTTCAGAGTTTGCCTTGTACAAGCGAGCTATTCATTTGCAGTCAGGTACACATGATCTGTGTCTCATTTATCTGCGCGGAAATGCTCTGTAAATGGGCTTGGGCCTGGAGTTTTCAATGGGCTGACCAAACAAACATGCAGTCTTTGTCTGTGGGCATCAGCACCAACGTGAGGCTGCCATTAGCAGCAGCTGACTTGCTGGGAGAAACCTTAGCAATTATGGCCCATTGTTGCCTGGATCACCCAGCAGTGACCCAGAAAGCAGCTTGGGAGGCCTCTCTTCTCCCCAGGATGCAAATGGAGTGGGGAGGAGGTTGGTGAGGAGGAGGGAGTGGGCGCCTCTGGCCCAGTTTGTCAGCCTCTCTGCTCCCTCCACAAGGTCGGTCTCTGTAAGATCCATGTCTGCTTTTCACTCTCATACATGTTGTGTGGATCGCAGGCTCTCTTGGGATAGAAATTTTGAGTTGCATCTGGGGTTCCCTCTTGGGTGGAGGTTAGGGGAAGCAAGGCTGGGGGGAGGGAGGCGAGCACACCTCTGAGGGGACAGTGTACAGATTTGAGGAATAACATGTGCTTTCCTGGAGTCCTGGGCCAGCTACTGGCTGCCCAGGGCTCTGAGTCACCTGCCACACAGCCATCTAAACTGAGGTGTTTTCAGAGTAGAACGCACATGCTGGCTCAGAAGGCTAAGGACACGGATGCCTCACTAACATCGTTTTAGATGGGCATCATGCTGAAATAAGATGTTCTGAAATTCTCTGTGCTAGAATAAAAATGTTTTGGAGATATGGGGTAAATTAAATGTTATCAAAATTACATTTTAGTTACGTTGTATTGGCTTTCAAAGTATAGAAAATGTAAGATCATCCATGAAGCTCTCTTTGTAGTTTATCTTCAAGAATTCAGAGAAGACAACTTTTACTATGCTAGTGATGTAAAATCTTTTTTTTTTCTTCTTAAAGACAATGCAGTTAGTATTTGTGGAAAGAGTCCTAAAGGGAGTGGGAAGAGTTGAGTTTGGAACATAGATTTTTTTTTTTAAATTTTAACGTTTATGTTTATTTTATCTCTGGGCATTTTGTCTGCTTGTATATGTCTGTCCACCATTTGTACACCTGGTGCCTGTGGAGGCCGGAAGAGGACATCAGCATTTGATCCCTGGGACTGGAGTTACAGATAAGTGCGAGCTGCCATGTGGATGCTGGGAACCAAACCTGGGTCCTTTGGCAGAGCAGCCAGTTCTAACCTGCTGAGCCATCTCTCCCACTCCGGAAATCTTGTAATTTTTAAGTTCTAGACACAGAGGTGTGCTCATTCCATTTTCTAATTTAATTGCCTTTTTTTAAAAAGGCCAACTAGATGGCTGTTGCAGAACTGTTTCGGAGCATACTGCAAAGGAGCCGACTGCACCATGATAACGTTTCTCCATCTCCCACAGCCTTAGAGAAGTTGCTGCGCACAAAAGTCTGAAAAATTCCAGTTAGGGCTAGTCTGTTTTTTTTTTTTTGTTGTTGTCTTGGTAATGTTCAGGCTTTCTGTTTGCCCTTGAGTTAGTTTTGCCATACTTTGTGCCTCACACTCTCATTTATTAAACTTCCTAATATTTGGCCCACTCACTAGATACATGGATCAAAGGAGTAATGGAGCTCCGAGTATATTTGGAAATTATTAAACGGTTTTAAGTTAACCAGTTGTTAATGGAACTCAGACAAAAAGAGGGCTAGTCTAGAGAAGAGAGGCCTTCCTTCTTTGGAGATGACAGAGAACCCAAGTGGCTTTTATCTTAACCTCTCAGGCTCTTGTCCCTGTTGCTGCTCTCACACTTATTGCAGAAGTCAGGCTTCTGCGGAATTAGGAGAGAATGGAGAAGTCACTTTCGAGTTTTAAACTTTTATTATCATTATCATTTGTGTGTGTGTGTATACCATGTATGTACAGGTGCCAACAGAAGTCAGAGAAAGGTGTTTAGTTTGTAGTTACAGGTGATTGTGAGCCTGTAATGGGCGCTGGGACCTGAACCCAGGTCCTCTGCAAAAGTATCTAACATGTGCTCTTGACTGCTGAGCTACCTCCCCAGCCCCAATTTCTGATTTTCAAGGTCCTTAAGATCTAGTCTTTCAACCTGAAAAATGAGAAGCTGTCCTTCAGTGACTCCGCTTTTTAAGGAATCCTTGATAAGGTGACACATTTACAGCCACAGGGGAGAATTCTTAACGATAGAAACTGCAGACCATGGCAGCTGAGCAATAAAAAAGGAATGGAAAATCTTGTATTGTTTCAGCACACCTGTTTGTAAGCCTTGCTCTTGTCACATGCTGCATGAAGAGAAGGAGCACTGTCCCTAGAGAGCTTAGGAATGCGCTGGCTTTCAGGGCATATGAAGTTATAGAAGAGAGAAAGGAAAAGCAGTATTTCTAAGCTCACCAGATCACCAGATCCGGGGTGGAGCTACTTTTTATGTGTAGAAACAAAACAAAACAAAACAAAACAAAACAAAACAAAACAAAACAAAACAAAACAAACAAAAAACCCAAACCCAATCTCTTATTTCCCTCAGGGTTGATTCCTTCAAGGGTGCATGCTTCTGAAAACAAAATCTCAGAATCTCAGGACCAAAAGATGTAGATTGTTGTCGTAGCCTTCTGTATCCATTTTAAACTGTATAATAAAGGGCTATCCATCACTGTCAATGTGCCCAAGATATATCCCGACACCGAAGTTCTTACCCACACTCTCCCAGGATGAAATGATAAATCACCCACTTTGAGATTCGGTCATCTGCATGTTGGGTCACCTTGGAAGAGCAGCAGATAATAATGCCAGTCAAATGGCAATAACCTCACACGCCCTCCCCTGACCTTAATGAGATACCAAGCACTAGACTTTAAACTCTCTGATAAATATGTGTGTGAGACATTTCTGCTTTATTTATTAGGAATTATCAGGAACTAAATTATTGCATGAGCATATTTTTTTCCCCTGCAATTGGAACTTACCTATTCAACACTTATTGGATTGAAAAAGCAGATGTTTTCAACAGAACAATTTCTAAGTCCATTAGACTACAGAATAGAAATCAACCTGTTTTTCTTAAGGGCTGAGTGCTTTCATTGTGATGTTCAGTTAACAGGCAGTTATGAAACTGGAGGGTCTCAGAGGACATACAGACCTCAATCTACTTGATAAATCTTTCCTATGAATTTTATTTTTATCTTCTTCATCTTCTTCCTAAGAAAGACTTTATTCATTTCTTCCATGGATATTTCTTCCTGGCCTACTTGGTATAGGTGCTGTGTGTGGGAGTCCCTGGCTACAAGAAGGTAAATGGAGTAAGTTCTTGGTCTCCAGGACTTTACTATGTGGTAAGGGAAGAGAGCACTTTTGGGACTTATGCTTCAGTAGAAGAAAACAGGAAGAAGTTTGAATATCTAGAGTTTGCAAATTCATAGATTAGCAACATTCAGTTTTGGCAATTCAGCAATCAAGGTAAGGTGAAAGAGGCAAATTTTCAACAGTGTCATTGTGATATTATTATCAATATTTCAATAATCAAGTGGTTGGGGATATCATATAAAAGTCTCTATATAAAGGAAGTGCCATTTAACAACTTTTTTTTTAATGTTTGGTAAGGACCAAGTCTCCAGTTATAGCAGCTGAGGTCTGTGTTTGTTGTCACATGGTGATGGCAAATATCTCAGAGAATCTGTCATCAAAGAGACAGTATTGATGTTGGAACGACTCCTATATGGAAATCAGGTTAGCTACTACAGGACCGCAGCTTCCTACTTCACTCCTCTGAGCAGGATGAGGAGACTGCTGTTGGTGAAACCGAGTACCATTAGTTCCACACAGTTTCCTTTGTGGCTTGTGCTTTCTCCTCACACCGCTGTCTCCATTCATGGTCATATCAACAGAGAGCCTTCCCACCAGCCCAGCTCACCCCTGGCCTGGGGTTAGGCAGGCAGCAGAGGCTGCCAAACACATAGACAGGATACATCACTCCTTATTTATATAGTTCCCCTTTGCAATGTGACCTTTCAGCTTCTTTACTTGAGAGACAGCATTTTATCTCCTTCCCTATAATGTGGTCTGATCCTATTGCCTGCTTTGATGTTAACCCCATTATAGAATCTAGAAGTGGTGATAAGCCTATTTTGGCATTAGGCTTGAATACACACACACACACACACACACACACACACACACACACACACACACATACACACATATATATGAAAGGTGATGAAGATCAAGGACTACAAGCAGCAGAGTTGAGGTCATTGAAATATCTCATCTAAGCTCCCATCCCCCATATTTCAAGGGTCTTGCCTAACTTCAGCAAGAAAGTTGCCTAAATGACCCACATATGCCCACAGATACTTGAGGGAACTTACCACCTGAACTCATTTTAAATTGCTGATGCATAGAAGAGTTAGAGTTAGCTGAAGAAATCATTGAGGTCACTATGTTTCAGAATGGCTTGTTATGCAGCAGTAACTATCTGATGTATGAGCAAAGCTCCCTACACTCGAGCCACCTGGCGTTTCTTCTACGCCTAAAACATAACAGATTTGTTCTCTCCAAGGGACTTTGAAATTTCTGTTTGCACGTCTCTTTTCTTGGAGCTTTGTATGTTTAGCTCCTTTTCTGTGATTCAGATTTTTTTTAAATTTAAATTTATTTTTTTTAACAATTTATTCATTATATATCTCAACTGAAGCCCCCTTCCTCAACTCTTCCCAGTCCCACTCTCCCTCCCTCCTCCTCCCATTCCCCTCCCCTAGTCCACTGCAAGGGGGAGTTCTCTTCCTCTGCCATCTGCCCATAGCTTATCAGCTCTCATCAGGACTGCCTGGATCCTCTTCCTCTGTGGCCTGGCAGGGCTGCCTCACCAGGGGAAAGAGATCAGAGATCCGGCAACCAAGTTCATGACAGAGGTAGTCCCAGATCATCCTGAGTGAGGTATCCCACAAACAGAAAGACACACATGGTATACTCTCACTTATAAGCAGATATTAGCCATATAATATAGGATAGCCAGTCTAAAATCTACAGACCTCAGAAAGCTAAACACTAAGGAGGACCCTAGGGAGGATGCTTAAATCTTAGGTCTTAATTTAAATGTTGGCTCTCTGGAAAGGCCCTTCCTAGTTAAATTCCCTAGTATGGTCTACCACATTACCAAGTAATTCTTGATTTTTTCTACTTATTGCTTTTTTGGCTTCTATCTTGCCCAATTAAAATATTAGCACCATGAATTCAGGGAGTTGGCTGCACCCTGCTGGGACACAGCAGGGAACTCAGTGAAGTGGCAAGGGGATAAGAGACCCTTTCAACTTGGTGCCATCCAGTGGTAGCCAATGTAACACAGGGGTAGTTTTCACTCCTTCACTAACAGGCTGCACCTACCATGGCTGCCATTTCACTTTGGCTACACCAGGCGGCTTATCATAGTTCCGAATGGCTAGTGACCTCTGACTGTACTGTTCACTTGAGAATGGCAATGGATATATTCCATTTCATTCCTCAAGACTCTCTCAGTTCTCCTTATTTCCTCTCTCCAATACTTTCTGTTCACGAAGAATTAATTATTCTTCACCTATATTTTAAGAGCTCATAACAAATGCTTCCGTGATGCTCTTCTCCATCAGCCTCAAAAGCTATCAACTAGACACCATTCCTTATTCTACATTGTATCCCCAGTGCTTAGCAGGAGAGTCTACCCAAATTTACCAAGTGGAATAAGTGACTTAATGTGCCTGGAGCTGTCATTTCTAGGATGCCTAGCTAGATAGCATATTAAAAGAAATTTGCTGCTCACATCATCTCTAGTGGGAAGATGAATACATCAACCACATCCAGACTGTTTCCCCTGGAAATTAGATATGTTAGTGAGAGGGATACATAACATTTGGATTTCAAAGCTTTTTCTAAATACCAATATAATTTCAAGAGGGTTTTCTTTCCTCCTCCACTTTATGACTTAAGGCAAAAGAGTAAAAAATAAGTCTGGCATTAACTGCTTTAGGAGAGCTATCGATTCGGAAAGAGTTTCTGCACACTTCATTACATGTTATCTGAGCTCTTTATATAGGGCATAAAAGAAGATTCTGGAGTCACGAGAACAGATTTTTTTAATCAACCCAATGGTTAAGTCACATGGAGTAATAGAACAGAAAGTGGAGGCTTCCTGGGGAGTAGTGCTCCTCTCCCATTTCTCATGAGCCCCCTCCTGAGTTAGTCTCAACCCCAAATGTGACCCACTACCCATTCAAACTCAAAGCAGAGATACACCAGCACCTACTGTTAGACTACTCAAGTGGCTCCCTTTGGGCAGGTTGAGCTCTTCCTCTCAGCCAGCACACAGGCTCACTTGCTAAAGGCCTCATTTGTATGAATTTCCTTCCCACACTCACACCCTCAGTGTCAATGATGAACCAGAAACAAATGATCTTAGCATAACAACTTCCTTACAAGCCAGCTCACAACCAAGGGTCCACAGCTGTTCTCATAGCCCTTCTACAGACAACACTATCGATATATCTGGGTGAAGGGAGAGAGGGCTGCCTCACTCATGTAACTGTGCTAGAAAGCCCGAGTCAAACAATCTATCTTAATACATTCAGTACTTAGTACCAAAACACAGTTCATGCAAATTCTGCCCTCATTCTGGGAGCAACACAGTTGCAGAAAAGCATCCGGCTAAGAAAAGACATTCACAGAGAGAATGCCTAGCAAGGGCAAAGTGCATCGTGTTCAACTTAGTCTCAGGCCCTTCTTCCCAGTGTTTGCATACACGGTCCAGCGCTAACCCTGTACGCTTTGATTAATTACCCACTTAGCAATTTAATAAAGTTTCGTGTTTATTTATTTATTTAACAGAGCTCTAGTGATAGTCTGCTCTTAAAGATGTCATGTAAAGTGGCATAAAAAATAAGATAACAAAGAAACAAAATAGGAAAAAATATATTAACGGGCTATGCTCATTTTATATTTAAGCTTTATTTCTCAAAAACATACTGACAGGACTTTGTGTTTCTAATTTTTCTAATTAAATTTCCACAATGACCCATGGAAGGTGCTAATATTATTCTCATTTTAAAGCTGAAGAAACTGTGTTCTCTCCTTCGAGGAAGCTAAACATCCATCTGAATATGGGGTAGTGGTGTCTACAGGCTGGGAAGGACTTGGAAGAAAGGGATGAGGCCAATGTTCTTGAGGAGCTTAGTGATGCAGCCCCATGTTCCCAGCTTCTCTGTAATAATATCTGCTAAGGAGGCTTTTGCAGAAAGGTCATACATTACAGGCCTCCCTCAGCCACAGCATGAATGTAAGAGTAGCCTGGGAAATACAGTGAGACAAGTCACAAAATAAAAACACCGAAAAGAGGACTGGAGGTATAGGTCAGGGGTGGAGTGCTTTCCCAGCATGCATGGGGTCCTGAGTTCCAGCCCAGTATTGTGGTGGTGGTGGTGATGGTGGTGGTGAGGGTGGTGTTGTTGTTGGTGGTGATGGTGGTGGTGGTGGTGGTGGTGGTGGTGAAGGTGGTGGTGGTGGTGTTATAGTTGTTGATGGTGGGGAAAGTATGTTCTAATGATCATGGAGAAGATGAGGAGAGGAGCTCAAAGGCTCTGTGTGTGAGGAAATGGGAAGATGGACCGTCCTCAATGTGACCAGTCCACATATGTGTACCACAATGTGCGTAAACATATCAATCAGAATTTAAAGCAAAGAATTAAATGAGCAATTTAAGTCATATGACTGGGACTTGCGGAGCTGATGTTGGAAGGCCAAGGTAATGAACCCAATGTTGTCCTGTCATAGAGACATGCCTGCAAGTCTCCTCTTTTCCCAAAGCCCTCCTGCCGTCTGTGCACACCGCCGTTCTGAGCTTAGCCCTGTGAGAACATTTATTAACACCCACCGCCCAGAAAAGTTACTTAGTGCTTCGGTGGGGGGCACTTTATGGTTGTGAACAGCTTACCTTATTCTGTGTTTTGTTTTTCAGAAATGCAATGGGACCATTTATACTTAAAAGGCCAACAGTCCTGGGACAGGCATCTGCTGTCTATTGCTCTTTATAAAAGCAAGCCCTAAACTCCTGGAGCATAGGAACATTTTCCTCACAAACATATATTAATAGGAACATTTTGGAGAGTGCTGCTGTGATATAATTAGTTTTCAATGGAGCAGAAACTGTACTCCATCTTAGAAACCCTTGAAAGTATACCACTAGGAAGCCAAACAGTCCCAGGAAGAAGTGGGGAGAGGCTGAATGGGCTCGTGGAAAGGATATCGAGGTCTGAGGGGGCTGAGTGGAACTGTGTCATACCCAGGTGGGCTTAGTGATGACACGGACTCTGCAGAACAGCACCCAGCAGCCATCTAGGAGAGGTAGGGTGAAATTCATTTCTTCTGCTCGTACTTCTGTTGTAATTTCTGGGCGCTGCTGCTTCCATCCCCTCCACTTCCTTGTTAAAAAGCTTCCGCTGTTTGTTATCAACGGGGGTGATACTGATCCTAACAGCTACCTTTTATTGAGTGCTGTGCACCAGGTTCCATTTCAAGTGTTTCCCACATATCTCAAGTGGTCTCACTTGGCCCTCTGATTAGGCACCATTATCATCTGTACTTTGTGACTGGGGAAGCTGAGTCGTGGGGTGTCTTGGTGGTATATGGTCCTACAACTAAGGGCTGACTTGCCCAAGAATTCAGAAGAAGCACTGGCTAAGTCTGGACAGCACTGAATCCACAGCGTTTTTATAGAATGATGTGTAAGTTGACTGAAACACAAGCACATGGTAGGGCTTCAGTGTAGACTGTGTAAAGCAGGAAAAGCTAGGCCGCTGCTCCTACAATAGACCGGGGTACACTGTCAGAAGACTCTACTGCTTATTAAGTAACTGTTTTCCCTGTTCACTCAGCAAATCTCTACTGAGTGCTTAGCACAGGGCAGAATGTTATGTTATGGAGCTCTACAAGAAAAAATCCTTATCATTGTGGAGCCAACTGGGTAAAATCCACACTGACCAAATAAGCATGCAAATAAATGCACAGCTGCAAAAGGAAAGCCCAGTGGATACGTAAACATTGGGTATAGTTTACTGTCACTGACAATTTCCATGTATTGTGCTCCCCCCTTGTAGCAATGACTGACTCCTCAAAAATCTAAAAAACCACGGAGTAAAAAGGCTGTGGTTTGAAATCAGCCCTTTGTAGACACGATTTCAGCTGTGTGTGACAGACAAATTAACTTTCATAAGGACACAGTGAAGTTATTCAAGATTCAGTGCGCTTTAAACCCATGTATGTTGTCCGTGAAATCTGAAGTCTTCAGTTTCTGTTTTCCAGTTCCTAGCATCCCACGGCTTTTCTATTTCCTGTTCTCCTCTAGGCTGTGGTCTGCATGCTGAGAGCCCGGCTTTTTACATTGATTTTTAAAGGCTTGTTTACAAACATATTCTTCACATGAGAGGAGACCTTGTCCAGAGCAATGCTGATGCTTCCCTTGTTAAGCTTCCTCGCGTTCTTTACTTACTTCACTGGGTCTCTTCTGCAGTTCCAACGTGGCATTAATGAAGGCTGTTCAAGGACCTGTGCCTCTCCGAAACAGAACTCCACTCCAGATACAATCTTGTGAGTTTGTAGCAATCTAAGAGGCTGAGGTAGTTGGAGGATCCCTTCTGAGGCAACGTGCTCCTTTCTGAGAATAATTCTGGTAGAGACTCAGTTTGCACTTAGATAAATTCAGTGTTTGTTGTATTACTGTAAATTTTGCTTAAAAATCCTTGTATCAGTTATTAACTGAAATAACTTAAAAGTGAAAAAAGAGAAATGAGGAAAAATGGAAATTATCTGTAACAAGTGAGACACCAAGTTCAACTTTCTCCTAATTACTTCAGGCGTGGGGTATCCACTGTTGGAACCTCAGCCTCTGAATGCTTGTAGGGATGACTGCATGGTACAGAGAAGGAGAGTCCTGCTCCTTACCCAGAAAAGGGCCATGTGCTCTGCTTAAACTCACGTTTCTACACACCGTGCAGCTAGCCAGGCACCTCTGCAGAGCCTGGGCACGCCCTGTGAGTCAGCTGGCCAGGCCCGGAGAGGATTCATTGTAACCTTGCCAATGTCACTCAGAAGCAGGAGCACACTGCCTCACAGACATTGTACTATTCCAGGAACAGGTGGTGTGCTGGGAAGACGGGCCCACTGATGTCTAAGGAGGGCAGGTGTAGGTGTGGACCATAAGGATCCTGGATGGGCTAGTCCAGGAGGAAGGAAGCAGGCACCCCTCAGCTGCACCATTTTCCTTGGCCTCTGTACAAATGTTATCAAACCAGAACAAACCAGATTCCCACCCTCTCTTCCTTTTCTGGGCCTGAAGTATGCAGGAATCATTCTCCCTGGATTACCCAGGAGTGGAAAACAGAGGCAGCCTAGACACTGAGAAGACCAGGTTGTTGTTCCAAAGAGTCAGAGAGCTGATGCTGTACATAAAAATAGACTTAGAGCTAGGAACAGGAGGAGGAGTGAATGTTTGTCTCATCTCCAGTGAAATCTGTGAGTAGGGCTGAGAGTTCCCCAGAGAAAATGCTCTGCTGCAAGTGAGGAATGCAGAAAGAACATAGAATTATGAAGCTTAAAACTGCCACTTCAGAAGAATGCTAAATTAGGAGGAAAATTGGATTAGTGAAGGAGAGGTGGATTTGAGAAATCCTTCCAGAATGTCCTTACATACATAAGAGGAGGCTAGGAATGCTGTGGAAGGAAAGAAAAACAGAAGAATGCTTAGTGGTACCTAGCATCACAGTAACTCCTGCCATGTCTGTAAATTTGATGCAGTTCCAATCAAAAGCCCCAAGGAGTGGAGTTTTGAAACAGGATAACATTGCTCTAGCGCTCTTCGGAGAGAATAAATGCACAAGGAATGGCAGTAAGGTGCTTGTTGAACACAACTGTATAGGGAAAGCTGGTGGGTATGAATGCACATCACACAGCCCAAACACACCAAGATTCTAGTACAAGAAAAGGTTTAATGAAATAGGACATGAACTCCAGAATTCTGCCCTTGTGTTGAGAAAAGGGTGGATTGTTTAGAAAGTAGTGGGTGTTTTATAACAAAGACTAAAACAAATCTTGATGGGTTAAAATGATCATGTGTTAAAATATAACTTGAGATAATTAAGAAATGATCTGACCTTAGGGTGAAGAGGTAAAAATTGATAAAAGACACAACAGGTGATACAAAAAGAAAAACAGGCATTGGAAGTTAGCTGAGGTGTTAATGCGAATTAAACAGTGCAGGCAGTCAGCAGGATGTGTACAAAGCACGAAGATACAAAACATTACATTTTAGACAGGAGAACAAGCAAGACAAGGGCAGGAAATTAGCAAACAGAGGTTCAAATGTGCAAAGTGACACAGAAAAACATCTACCAGAAAAGTCTCCTGCTGAGGAGAGGGATGGATGATTGACCAAAGCTACCTACTTCCGGGGAGCTGTCCATAGGGCATTAAGAAGATATGTGCTAGCATCAGGAGGTTAGAAAGCACAGGTCATCTTCACCACAGTGTCTGATTAAAGGAAAACTATTTTAAACCACTTTCTAGCCAGTCTAAGGATAAATGACAGTTAAAAACCTTAAGTTTGAGGATATGGGGTCTGGGGAGAGGACTCAGTGGGGGAGAGTTTGCTGTGTAAGCACAAAAGCTCAAGTTTGGATCCCTAAACTCACATAAAAGGCCTGGAATGGGCACATGTGCCTGTAATCCCATCTCTAGGTGTGGATAAGGGGTGTGGGGAGATTGATCAGGCTTGCTGACTACCAACCTAGCCAGGAAAACAAAACAAAACAAAACAAAACAAAACAAAACGTGATAACTTTAGTTTCTACAAGATCTCAAAGGAAGGACAAAAATTGATAGAATGGTCATCGGACAATCTTCTGTGGCTTCACGTGCATGCACGAATGTGCACACTCACACACACAGCACACACACACACACAAGTCAGGGTAGTAGTATTGATCTATTCAATGACCTACTCTATGATAAGGTAATTTTTTAATGACAACAGATCATTGTGCCCTTGGGTTGCTAAGAGTGGATTTTAGATGTTACATATATTATCATGTATATGGTTTTTTTAATCAAGAGAAAGTATAGGAAAATGTTTTGGGTGCCATCTCTTCAGTCCTAAATAGTGCGATTTCAGTTCTGCTTCCAAAGGTGCACACCAGAGCTCCTAACGGCTAAGGCATGCTTTTGCTGTGCTATGTCTCTGCCCCAGGGAGCCTGCTTCACTCAGGCAGCTTGTGGTGGTTGGGGTGAGAATGGTCCCCAGAGACTCATGCATTGGAATGCTTGGTCCCAGCTGGTGGGACTGTTTGGGAAGGATTAGAAGGTGTGGCCTTGTTGGAGCAGGTGTGCTACTGGGGGTGGGCTTTGAGGTTCCTGAAGCCCACACCATTCCATGTTTGCTTTCTCTCTGCCTGGTGCCTGTTCCAATGCTCCCTGCCATGATGGTCACGGACTCACTCTCTGAAATGCTTTCATTAAATGCTTTCTTCTATAATTATCTTTGGCTTTGGTACTTTATCATAGCAATAGAAAAGTAACTAAGACACAGCCTCTGCTGTTTCTTGGCAGGCACAGCTCTTATTCAACAGGCTCAGAGGCTGGAGCAGTGAGCTGGCCAGTCACTAAGTCCCGCAGGGCCGGCATGGCTTGTAGCTCATACCTGTGTCATCTTGGGACAGGGTCTCTGGTGGTACTCCCTCACCTTGCTTGGGGAGGGGGGAGGGTATAGTCATATTTCTTATCATTACAGACCCATTTTAATTTTTATTTATGAAAATTAGGCAGATACCAGAAGAATAATAGATACAGCTGTTGGTAGAAGCAGTAGGCTTGAAGCGGAATACCAGATTGAGCATGAGAGCAGAGAGTGGCCATGTGTGGTGGTAGCATAGCCCAGGCTCTGGAGTCACAGCCTGGGTCAGCACGCGAGTCTGTCTACACCCTTTGTGTGTGAAACAGTGCTAATAAAAGCTCGGCATTCCAAGTCTCACAGCAGCTTTTTGTTTAGTGTGTGAACATACACACTGCACTGAAGACACTGTCTGACGTCTTGAACTCCTGGTGGAACCTGAAAACACCTTGAACTCCTAATGGCACCCCATGTGGACCTCACAGAAGCCATTGACTTTCTGATATTATCAGTGAAATGTGAGGGGTGTATTTGCAGCAGTGCAATGGGAACAGTTTGCTATGAGGCAAGAAACACATGGGAGTGGGGGGAAGGTTCACAGTAAATATTTCAGAGTTTGGATAATCAATGTCCTGCAGAAGCCACATGTCACAGGCTTTGCCTTCAGCCTGAGGCTCTACTGGGATGTGATAGAAACTGCATGAGGAGGGCTTTCAGGGGAGGAAATTGGGTTGTTGAAGGAGAGCTTGGGACCCTAGTTTCTTTCTGTGTCTCTTTGGCTTTCTGGACACCATAAGGTGAACAGGCTTCCTAAACCAACTCTTCATTGTGTCGCAGGCCCAGAGCAGCACAACCAAGGGACTGTGGACTGCAAGCCTGGAAACTATGAGACAAAATGAGCTTCTCTTCATCTTAAATAGATTATCTCAGGCATTTCTTTAAAGAAGTCAAAAGCTGACAAGCAGAAATATCCTAAATCTAATTTTATAATAAAATACACTGTTAAAAACTAGATTAAAATTTTATGTAAGAAGTGGGAAATAGTAAGAGCTGGAGAGGACAGGAACTCCACAAGGAGAGCAACAGAACAAGAAAATTTGAACACAGGGAACTTCCCAGAGACTCATACTCCAACCAAGGACTATCCGTGGAGATAACCTAGAACCCTGACAATGCAGCCACTTCTGATGAGAACCGATAGACTAAGATCAGAAAGAAGGAGAGGAGGACCTCCCCTATCAGTGGACTTGGGGAGGGGCATGCATGCAGAAAGGGGGGGAGGGTGGGACTGGGAGGGGAGGAGGAAGGGGCTTATGGGGGGATACAAAATGAATAAAATATAATTAATAAAAGTTAAATAAAAAATCAAAAAATATGTTTAATAAAAAAACTAGATTAATAAGTAGAAAGGTGAGTTTAAAGAACTCTCTTGACAAAGTAAGGAAAGAGAAAGACAAAAGAGAAGACAGGTCAGAATATGGAAATGAAACTTGGAGTATCTTGTATCTTTATATTAAGAGCTTAAAAAGCTAGGGACTGTGGCACATGCCTACAATCCCAGCACTCAGGGTGACAGAGGCAGGCAGATCTCTGTGAGTTCAAGGACAGCCTGCTCTACAAAGTAAGTCCAGGACACCCAAGGCTACACAGAGAAACCCTGTCTCAAAAACAACCAAAAACTGAAAACAACAAAAATTCCCTAAAACAAAACAAATAAACAACAAAACAAAACAAAACAAAACAAAAAAGAGCTTAAGAGCTTAAGGAGGATGGACCACAGGAGATGGAGGGAAATACACAAAACATTTTTAATTTGCTGAATATGTTTTAGTCTTTAGGATGGGAATCCTCACTGACAGTCAAGGTCATTTTGAAAAAATGTAATATCATTTCTGCAATTCTAGAAAAAAGAAAAAACTGGTACAAGATTTTAGAGAAGAAAAAAAAATCTACCATAAGGGGGAGAATTATGCCTGGGGGCACAGAGCCAAGAGCTACAACCTCATGCTGAGGCAGGGGGATCCACCTTCAAGGCAAGTCTGGAAAACTTAGTAAGACTTTGTCCACAACTGAAAAGCAAAAGGAAAGCTAGGGATGTAGTTAAGATTATCGCCTGGTATGCATGAAGCTCTGGACTAAGTCCTCAGGATTGTTATAATGAAAGCACAATGGAAGAGAACCAAATGGGATGTCTCCAGGGCTCGGCTTTTTCTTGGAAGCACTGTGTCAGGAGATGGAATGCAGTTTGCAGGCTGACAGGGAAGTAGACTTGTTACTGAATTCATTTTGAAGCATCTAACCTTTGTATATGAGGGGAGGGGAAATAACATTAGTTATTCCAGCAAGGAACCAGAAAGAGGCAAAGAAAGACACTCAGAGAGCATAAAAGTCTTACATGAGACTAAAATGAAAGAAAATGGCAGACGCATACCGAGAGTGGACAGAATCAGTGTGAAGGCCTTAGGTGCTCCACGAAAAAACCAACATTATTCACATGGAAAAACAAAAGCAAATTTTGTCTATCAAGGGATAGAGTAACCTGAGAAACCTCAGACAGTTCTGGTGATGCTGGCGTCAGGAGAGACAGAGGGAAGAAACATGCTGTTTAAAGGAATATCCACTGAAGAGATATGGCTCCCACAAATCTGTAAATATCCACCACATGCCCAGGTAAAAACTTCAGAACTCATAAAACAACAGCTCTTGAAGATGAAAGAAGAAATTGTCAGGGCAGCAAGAATAATAGACTGTTTTTGAGTAACAATCTGGACAACAAGGGCAGACAATGCACAAGTTCGTGGAAGATGCTGGGTTTAATAATTCTCTAGGAAACACTGCAACTGGGGAGCAGATGCCTTGCGTTTTCTTTGAAAACTCATTTTAAAAAATAATTACAGACTACTTAGAAAGGAATAAAAATGGAAGCTCTCATTTCAATGCCTGTGACATGAATCCAAATCTTGATTCAAAGAAGACTTTTTAATCAAACACCGTATGCTAATAAGATATAAGTAGCTTCTATTATACTTGAAATAACATGGTGTTAACCCAGGCAACAAAAACAACAATTTCAAAGGCAGCAAGGAAATAATATTACTAGGATTAAAAAATGAAAAAAATGGGGATTGAACATTTTAGCCAGAGTCCTACTTTTTGATTAGTTTCATTAAGTATACAGATTTTAGTATGTTTATCTATATTATATGTCTAGTATCCACTTATGAGTGAGTATATACTCTGTGTGTCTTTCTGCTTCTGCGACACCTCACTTAGGATGCTCTTTTCCAGTTCCCACCATTTACCTGCAAATTTCATGATTTGCTTGTTTGTTTGTTTTTTTTTTAATTGGTGAGTAATATTCCATTGTGTAGATGTACCACAATTTCTTTATCCTCAACCCCCATTCAGAAAGGTAAAGAGGATGGACATCAGAAGAAGGAGAAAACAGGGAACAAATCAGGAACCTGACACAGAGGACCTCTGAAAGGCTCTGCCCTGCAGCGAATCAAAGCAGATGCTGAGACTTATGGCCAACCTTTGGGCAGAATGCATGGAATCTTATGAAAGAAGTGGGAAACAGTAAGATCTGGAGAGGACAGGAACTCCACAGGGAGAGCAACAGAACCAAAAAATCTGGGCACAGGGGTCTTTTCTGAGACTGATACTCCAACCAAGGACCATACATGGAGATAACCTAGAACCCCTGCACAGATGTAGCCCATGGCAGTTCAGTGTCCAAGTGGGTTCCATAGTAATGGGAAGAGGGACTGCCTCTGACCTGAACTGATTGGCCTGCTCTTTGACCACCTCCCCCTGAGGGGGGAGCAGCCTTACCAGGATACAGGGGATGACAATGTAGCCACTCCTGATGAGACCTAATAGACTAGGATCAGAAGGAACGAAAGGAAGACCTCCCCTATCAGTGGACTTGGGGAAGGGCATGAATGGAGAAGGGGGAGGAAGGGAGGGATTGAGAGGGGAGGAGGAAGGGAGCTATGGGGGGGATACAAAGTGAATAAAGTGTAAATAATAAAAATTAAAAAAGGAAAGAAAAGCTCTTCTCCCCATTACAGTGTGGCATCAGCTAAGAAACCAGCTGGATGGACAGTTTGATAGACAAGCCTCTTAGGACTACAACAAGAAGAAAGAGAAAATAGTTTTATGGTATATAAGCCATAAAGACACGCAGTTACAGGTAAAGAAGGGATTCTTAAATAAGGAAAGTCACTATATGCAAATCTGTAGCAACAAATTTGATGGCAGAGATGACCCTGTGAGCTGCCAAGGCTGGAGAAAGGGACAGAGCTGGCTAAAGAGGCGAGAGGCACCTGAGTAGCACCATGTTGACAGACACTGGGAGGCCCAGGCCAGCATCCAAAGAGAAGAGAAGACTCTTGTTACTTGTTTGTTTGTTTATTTTGGTGCTGGGAGATTGAGCCGGGGACCTTAAGTCTGCTAGGCAAATGCTCTTCCAGTGAGCTCCATACATCCCCTGGCCTTGCACAGCCCATTTTAAAATGTCTCTGTTCACCTCTGAATGGTCTTCTTTTTTCTTACTGCTGAAGAAGCTGAGAGGCGTCCCAAGCTGCAGGACGATTCCAGTCCTATTTCAATGCCTGGGATAAATTTTGACAAAAAAGACACTAAAAACAAATAAACAAAAAACAAAAACAAAATCTCTCAGGAATATAGGTAAAAACCCCTTTATTTTACAAACATGCAAAGAAAAAACCCCATACCCTGGAATTAACTAGTCCCAAAGTCTTAAATTTCTAAATAAAAATATGAATAAACTGCTTGATGCAGTGGCACACACCTATAATCCCTGCACTTGGGGAGGCAGAGGCAAGTGGATCTCTGTGAGTTCGAGGCCAGCTTGGTCTACAAGTGAATCCAGGACAGCCAAGGCTAAACAGAGAAACCCTGTCTCAAAAAACCAAACTAAACAAACAAACAAACAAATAAAAGTAACTGAATTTAAGGATGACAGAAGATAATTTCACAAATATATACTTAATCCAGTAACTTGGAGATCATTTTTATATAGGAACACCTAATAATGATGTTTTACTACATTAACAGTGTAAAAGAACAAAAGTATATGTGATCATGTAGATAAATACATTTTCAAGCATAGATCATTTATGTGAGGATGTTTCCATTTTGATAAATAGTCAAATATGAAACCTTTCAAAACATAATAAATAGTGTTTATTAGAAATCATACACAATAAAAACAAAGCAAAGGCACTCAGCAAAATCATGAACAAGGCAGGGCCGTCTCTCTGATGCTATTGTTCATTCTCTGGAGGTTGTTGCCAGAACTGTATTGTAGCAGGAGAAATGCAAGTGATGCAGATATTACAGAAGATATGTCAAGTGATCATGATTTACACTTTTAAAGTCTATCACAGTTAGGACATATGAAGCCAAACATTTAAAATCATATCATTGGGCTAGGCACCTGACCTGGTGGGTAAAGCGCTTGCACAAGCGTGAGGACTGGGTTTGGATCCTACCACGACTGTAAAAATGTCAAGAACGGCAGCAGGCATCTGCAGTCCACGGTGGGCAGGAGGATCCTGCCTCAGCGCCGGCTGGCCTAATCAACTGCCGAGCGTCAGGTTCAGTGGAAGGCCCTGTCTCAAAAAGGAAGGTGGAAAGTGATGGAGGAGGGCACACAGCCTCAACCTCTGCCCGCACGCGCGCGCGCGCGCGCACACACACACACACACACACACACACACACACACACACACACACAGGCACGCACGCGGCAGCACACTCCACAGAATAAACTGCATAACTATCCCATGTGTTAGAAAAAAAAGTCATGAGAACAACAATATCTCCAATAGCCACTCCACCACGAGAGCCCCGGGAATAGAGCCACCGGGATCATGTAAGGCATTGACAGAGAGAAATCTAGACACCTACTGAGGAGAAGGCGTGACTAAGTCAGGACGCGCTGTGACTCGAAGGGACCAATGTCACAGGTGGGTCTGCTTTGCCCCTTCCATGCCCCTTGTCTGTGAGCATGAAGACTATACCCACATACGTTGTTCAAAACCCTTTGTACGTGATAAATTCAAATGCTCAGGGAAAGATAAATCAATCAGCATGTGTTTCTGAGCTGGTTAACTAACCAGAAAAGAAATGCTATAATTACACAACACAGAAATAAACACCAAAGAGATTAACCATGTAAATGTGTATTGGAAACCAGCTTGTGTGATGCTTTTTAATTGACTTGGTTTTGTATAAATGAAAAAAACACTTAGCTTCTCTCTCTTCCTTTGAAGGACTAAATGGGAGATATCTTTCTATACACTTTTCTTTCTATAATATAAACAGACTTAATAAAAAAGTTTTTCACTTAAAAATTTAAAATGAATCATGTCTAGAACTGAGTGAAAAAAAGAATAAAAGAAAAGTACAGGCAGATCCTTGTTTGGATTTTGAAAGGAGAGACGACAGAGGAGCAGGATGGGATGGGACAGGATGGGGCAGATTGGGTCAGGACAGGACAGAAACAGGAGGAACAGGACGAGAGTAGACTAGGTAAGGACATTCACTTCAGGTGAAAATTACACCAAGGGTGGGTACAGAATATTACAGATAGCGATTTAAATGACACTGGGACCAACTCTGTGGGAGTTACATTAATATGGGAAAAGCCAATGTTCTTGGTATAAAATGGAAATAACAGTCCCTTCATGAAGAGAGTTCTGTCAAAAGATGGAGGAAAGCAGGACAAGGCAAATCCTCCCCATTCTCTTAATGAAGACCTACTATGTGATAAGCAATGATGGAGACTGCAGACCTACTGTAAGCCATACAAGGCTCATTGCTTTAACATCCAAGAAGAAAACCTAATGACGGGGACACATGTGGAACTTTCAGTGAAACCAATTACACGCGAAAAATATTTAAACTAAACTTTAATGGCATCTTTGGCCTGCCATGTGGGTGAAGATGAAATACTGTAATGTCTTGTTGAGGGAAATGTGTTCAGAAACCCACGAAACAGGCAAAGAGATTAACCCAGCAATTTGTCTCCCAAGAATTTATCTTGTACAAATAATCAGAAGAGCATTAAAAAGTAGTAATGAGGACATATTTACAACCATGCTCTGTGGAGCTTGTTCATGAGAGAAAAGTTAGAATTGACCATCGTTCTGAAACAGAGAAATTGCTAGGTAAGCGGCGCTCTTGTCAGGCAGTGGTGGGTGACACAGCTTCAAAACACACCACAGAGGAAACTAAGGCAAGCGTGGATTTCAGGAGAGGTTTGCCAGTTTGTAAACATTTTTTTAAAGCAGAGAAAGAACACTAGAAAGTTAACTAGCAACGTTGAGTTAGCTGTGGATCATTATTACTTTTTTTTTCTTCCTAATTTAGTGAGTTGCAACTGAAACAAATGAAACATAGTTTAATTCCACATGCCACGGCCTCATCACTTCAGCATCTGGACCACAGTCCCCAAGCTCTACAGGGGGTCTCTAGAATACCTTTCAAACATCTCTCCATTCCTGGTGAAAGGCCCCTTTCTTCTTTAGGCCCATGAGTTTGGCTTTTTAAAGATCTACATGAGAACCTCCCCTATCAGTGGACTTGGGGAGTGGCATGCATGCAGAAAGGGGAGGGAGGGTAGGATTGGGAAGGGAGGAGGGAGGGGCTTATGGGGGGATACAAAATGAATAAAGTGTTATTAATAAAAAATTAAAAAAAAAAGATCTACATGAGAACATTCACTCTCTGTCTTTAGGTGGTTGGCTTATTTATCTTAGCACAATGTCTTCTGAGTGAAATGAAACTATTTACCCACATCATAGTTTTTGATTGTATTATCTGTTTTTAAAGGCGACATAGGATGCCCTTCTGTGTATGTACATGGCAATGTTTTTAATTCTTTTCCTCTCTCTCTCTTTTTTTTTTTTTTTTGACTCATCCATCAACAGACAGTGCTTTTCCGTGTCTTGGCTATTACTAGTCACACCATTTTATAGACTATGTCTCAAGTACTAAATTCTTTTGATAAGTCTTATTTTTTAAGAGAAACCCTTAAAGATGTAAGCTGATTGACAGATTTTGAAAAATTGATGTGTTGGGTTTCCAAATAGTAAAAGTATTAAACTAATGATTTTTTTTGCACAGTAAGATATTTTAAAATTTTGTCAACCATTAGTTTTTTTTTTAATTAACAAACCACATATTTTAGAATTATTTCATGTTTACAGCAAAGATGAGCAGAAAGCTCAGGGTTCCCTTATTCCTCTATCCCCACATGCCTGCAACACCCTCTCCACTGCCGTTCTGTACCACAGTGGTACACTTTTATAATGGGGGCATATTTGTTTTTCAAAAAGGATCATCTTACAGGCCCTCAAACATGTATCTGGACTTTCTGACTTAGAATTCAGTTGAAATACAAGCCTGGTCTTTTGAGAAGGTCAGTCTGTCCCCATTTCACCTCCACCTTAGTCCTGACTAATCAATTAGCTGAGCAGCTAAGCAAAGTCAAGAGATACCATGACTTCATAGAGTTTATTTCCAAAATGACAGGGGGTTTGCTAGCCCTTCCTGGGACTCTTTTTGGCTCTCTGTGGGATGAAAGGAAATGCTTGCTCGTTGGCAACAGGTGGGTGATAGCAACATCTTTATCCTTATCTCCTTTTGGGATCCAATGCTAAAGCACAAGAACCCATGTGCTTCCCCATGGCTTGTGGGGATAGCTTTGTGTAGTCTTTCTGAATCACCAACTAAACCACAGTGTGACTCAGAGGGAGACTAAGTGTGTTGTTTGCTGAGACTGAAGTCCCACAGACTGGGTGGCTTAAATGACAGTTTCTTTTCTCATGATGCTGGGTCCCAAGCCAAGGTGTCAGTGGGCTGGCTTCTGCTCTGGCCTCTCTTCTTGCTGCTGCTCTCTTCTTCTTCCTGTCCTCACTTGGTCTTTCTCTTGTGTGAGGTCTACATTTTCTCTTCTTATCAGGTCACTGGTCACATTGGACTAGAAACTACCCTTATGCCCTCATTTTAGCTTAATTAAAGGCCTTTAAAGGTCTTAACTCAAAATATACTCACCTTCAGAGGTACTGGGAGTTAGTACTTTAACATATGCATTTTGTGGGGACACAGTTCACCCCATAATAACCGAGACTAATGTTAGCACAATCAGAGGGGATGGAGGGGGTAGTTTAGCCTATGTTCTGCTGCTGTAACAGAATTCTATAGACTGAGTAGTACATAAGTAATAGAGATTTGCTTGACTCACAGTTCTGGAAGCTAGGGTGTCCAAGAAGATGGCACAGACAAAGAGAATGATTTTGCTCTGTCCAAACATTGTGGAAAAGAAAGTTAAGCATGTCAAGGAAGAAAGAACCAGGCAGAACTCATCTGTTTAGCAGGGACATACTTTCCTGGCAACTGACCTATTCCTGTATTTTGTCCATTCTACCCTCATGACCTGATTTTTCATAACACTGATGTAATGGCTATTCACTTTTGGCAGGAGCTTTGGAGGGGCTATTCCAACCGCAGCAGCTGGGGAGTGGAGACCTTTTCTGGGCATCCAGAGAGTAAGAACCCCATGAAACAGCATCTGCCCCAAAGCCGTCCTTCTCTGAGGCGGATCATGTTGCAAGGTCCCCCGCTTTCCCTCTTCCGGAAATCTGGTACCATATTTCCAGCAACCCAGCAGCATTCTCTGAGTCCTGATTGGAGCAGGGTCACCGCTGCGACAGTGGCTGGATGGGGAGCCATAGAAGGACAAGCTTGAAGTTCATACCAGTGTCAACTTCCACAAGAAGAGATACCCTGCGGGCAACGTTGCTAGTTCCTGGAAGGCCTGGGGGGGGGGGGGCTCCTGCTTGCTAAGGTGGGTTTAGCACAGGAAGGGGAAGCCTGCATGCAACCTTAAGGTGCAGGCGGCGCAGTTCGCTGTGGGTGGGAGCTACAACAGGTCACATGAGCAAGGCGACATGCGCTTCCAGAGAAGAGAAACCCACCCACATGTCAGACTCCTGGTCAGGTTGCTCTTTTGGTAGTTTGTGTGAAGGCAATACAGCTACTGCAAAAGCCATTTGTGTGGGAAGGCAGGTAGCCCTTAGGGCCAGGTACTCTGCAAGGCCCAGGATCTGTAGAAAATTACCACACACTTCTGTTCTTTTATCAACAGGGTGGTTTGGGAAGGCTGGCCAGGAGCGACAGTTTTCAGGGGAGGAATTGAAGGTTTGATGTTTAGTTGGAAAAGGACATCTGTGTACACACTGCTCATATTGCTGCCTCTGGAACCAGTGTTCTCGAAGAAACAGCCTGTCTCCTAGAAAGGTTTGAGGGCAAAGTTGGGGGGTAAGAATAAAATCAGACCACGTTTGTTCTTGTTCTTGCCTAATAAATTATCTGGATATGGAAGAATGAACCTGTATAACTTCTTTTATCTGGATTCATCTGCCCCTTCCCTATTTGCACGTTTGCTGGGATGTGCTTGCTCGAAAGTCTGCTGGATGCCTCCAGGTTCTCGTGGGTAAGTATTTCTCCTGATGTTTCTCTCCACAACCCTTGGAGGCTCCTCACCAATCATTCCCAACAGCCTTATCCATGAATTGCTATCGGATTTGCTTGTCTTGATTCTTACACTAGGTGAAGATTAATGGCAAGTGTCAACTTGGCTACAACACAGTTCCAGGAATTTGGCCAAACACCAGTTTAGATGTTGACCTGAAAGTAGTTACTAGGAGTCATTAATGTTCAGATGGTAGACTGAGGCAAAAATACAGTCCTCAGATGTGGGTGGCTCTTCATACTAGTCAGGCTTTTGCCTCTCTGACTTAAATCGGGGAGGAATTGTTTAAGCTCATTGTTTCAGAGAGGTCAGTCCACGGTTACTTGGAGGTGATCTTGGTGGTATGAATGTGTGGTGGATGCAAGCCTTTACTTTCCCAACTTTTATTTTCACTGCTGTGTCCAAGACTGAGCATGCAAGCCAGTGCTGTGCCATGGAGCTATGTGCCCAGTTCTGCTCTTCAGTTCTTGGCAGATGGGAAGCAGAGAGAAGGGGACATAGAGGACAAAGTCAGCCCAAGTTAAGGCCCCCAATGAGGTGTTCTGAATGAACCACTTCTACCAACCCCCACCTTCTACTTTTTATCACCTCCTAATGATATCATCAAATTGTGAAACCAAAAGGGGTTAGTCCATTCATGCCAAATCCCGGGTATTGACTTGTCTTTGGAAATGTCCTCACAGACATAACCAATGGAGTACTTTACTAATCTCCTATTGATTACTCACCCAATCATATTGATGATACCCTTAGCCATCACAGACAGATCTCACTAATCTCCCAGGTGCTTCCTAATCTAATCAAGTAGATAAACAACATGGACCATCATGGTGTTATCCAGTCAGTTTCAGGCTGCAGTTCAGATGGAAGTTTTCAGAGGAGGAAAATTTTGCTTCCAAAATGGGAACAGATTCTTGCTGTCATTTCCAGCCTGCCTTGCTAGCTCCTACAATTACATAAGGCAATTTTTTAGAATACGTACGAATACCCTACTCCACCCTTCCTCCAGGTATGGTTTCCCTGGAGAGGCTTGACTAGGGCAGGCTGTGAACATGACCCAGTCCTCCATGGGAAGGTGAGGGCTGAAGGCGGTGGGAAGTGAGGCGCAGGCTCTCTGCAAATCACGGAGCAGGTGGGATTAAAAATCACAAACTCACTGAATCCCTGACAGAATCAGGACCGATATGTGCACATCTAATGAACTATGACCAAAAGGTAACATCCAGGACATTGCTGTATGGCTCTCTCTCTACGTACAACTTAGTACTTTTGCCTTATATTTCAATCTTAGGCTTCTGGCATAGTATTTATTGCTTTTCTTATAAAGTACCCCACACCTTTTAGGTGGCAAAGAAAAGGTTAACTCCCTTTAAAAATATTTTGTGCAGAGAGCTTTCTCTTCCAACTTGTATGGAGGCTGTCATATAATTTCCCTATTTATCTCCAACGTTCTTTCTCTTGCCTTTAAAACTCTTTCATCTAGCATTAGCATTCTACTAACCTTTTCTTCAAGAGACATCTGGGTTTTGTTATACACTGTTTACTGATTCTTGTTTGTTTTTATTCCAGGTGATTTTCAAATAATCAAATGTACCAAGTAATGCAGCTTTTTATGTCATATTTCAGCAATGAGGTTCCAGGATAAGTCTCTATAACATTGCTTAAAGTTTGTTCACTTTGGGGAAAACAGGAATAACATAGCAAAGGCAACTTCATTTTCTATCCAGAAGTATTTTGAGAGCTATCTTAACCATCTTTGACCTGCATTTATATATTTTCTGCAGTCTCTGAATGTTGTACTTTATCAATTAAAATTCACATAAAAAGCAACTTATGCATAAGGATTGAAAGTCATTGTCATGTGGAATATTCTTAGCAGTTCCTATGGGGTTTGGTAACAAGCTTTTTCAAGAGCTCCCCAGGTCCATTAGTACCGACCTATATATGTGTCTGTGATGTGCTAAGTCACAAATAAAGTTGTGGTCTAACTTCCAGATCTGGAGGAAGGAAAATTCCACTTCTGGTTCTTTAGCAGAAGTGACAGATCACAGGACCAGGGGAAGAATTAATCCAGATTTGCCCATAGTGGAGTATTTCCTCAGAGCTTTGGCGCAAACGGTACTCTTTTCCTGGGGATCCTCTGTCTACTTCTGTTTGCAGGAGGAACTCGAAATGCAGCCTCAAGAACCATGGGGAGATTAACAGCTCGTACATGCATGTTCTTCCAAAGAAGGAACAACAGGAGAAACAGCAGATAACTTCTTCAGAGCCAGATAGCCATGACAGTGATTAAGATGTGGCCTCAGGGACGTCAAGGTTTGCATTCATGAAAGGCATTGTCAGTTGTATGTAGTGCATAACAGCCCAACACAGGTTAGTTGTAGACTAAGTGAGCCCCATTGGTCCAGAAATAGTCAGGAGTAGTGTGGACGGGAGCATTTGTGGAGCTGCTAAAGACCTCTTTGTTAGCTGCATATATCATCTCCGTAGTAAGTGAGGGCCATGGAGGATGATTCCTTTCTGATTACCTCACCCACACAGCACACAGGAGAATGGCAGAGATCTGTAAACTCCCCAGCCCTGAGAGCTGGTGTTGATAAGAATAGAGATACTATGATGGGATGTTTGGGAGAGCCAGGATGAGAGGCCCACCTTTTAAAGCTCTAAACAGCAAAGGAGAACATGGTTGGAGCAATACAATGTGGAATTCGGAGAAAGTTTGTTCATCCTCTGGTCAGCTAAGTCATTGGGAACCTTCTGCCTGGCTGGCTTTGCTAGTTTGTAACCACACAGAGGCATGTGAATAGAAGTTAAAATAGGTAAGCAATGTCTAATTAAGTTGATACAGAGCTAAGCTGGACTGCTAGCCTGATTTAGGTGGAGCAAACAATTAGGGGGCCTATACCTTAGATGGAATTACTTCTTGCATGACAAGATAAATAATTACGTAGCTCTTCAGTTCCCAAAACTGAAGCTTTAAGCATCTTTCAAAATATGCCCATCTTTAGGGGCTAAGAATGTAACTTAATGGTACAGCAGTCACCCAGCATGCAAAAGGCCATAGATTCAATGTATCAGCACCACTAACTAAACAAAAGCTTCTCTTTAAAAGCATATAGTGGCCATACTCTGGTTGGAAAGAGAAATGTTTAAAGTCAGAACTGGCCTTAGTGGTCGCTCATAGGATTTGGTCCATAATAATTAGCTATGTCCTGAGTGGAAGTTCAGCCACAGGGGCCCTTGTACTCTGTCAAAATGTGCATTGAGCTGCTTACTTTTCCAGTTTCTTAGGGAGAACCCGACACTGTTTCTGCCAGTGCAATAATGGAATGTGCTCCGAAGAATATTTTAGTGTGTTATATAAACCCTATGTACCATTCCATGCTTCCTTGAAATACCTTAAGGATTCAACCTCACCTTTAGTGTTCTTACTTTGAAAACAACTGCCCCACCATCATATTCAGGGGATTTCACATGCCAGGCTCAATCAATTAGATGTGATACATGTTTTTTTAAAAACTGTATCTGTGTTGAACATGTATAGACTTTTTCCTTTGTCATTATTTCCTAACTAATATCCCATGATAACTATTTTCACAGCATTATCTTTACATTGTATTAAGTATGATAAGGAAGCCTGCAAGGTTTCATAGTTCCTAGGAGAATAGACATGTTATAATTGCAAATACTTCACAGTTTTTGTAAGGGAGCTGAACAGCTGCAGTTTTTGGTGACTTTGGAGTCCTTAAAACAATTCTCCATGCTGTTCAAAGCTGACACATTTTTCTTTATTGTAGATCTGTCTGCATAGTTTAGTTTACAATGACACACTAGTTTCTCTATCATGTATCTATGTATTTACGCATCCATCTTTTTGTCTATCATCTATTGATAGTACCAATCATTTATTTATTTATCCATCTCCATTTTAGTGTTTTTTTTTTGTCTTTCATGTTTGAATGGGGTACCTGGGATGAAGTGATAAACTTCTCCGTCCAGTTGTTGGGCAGGCCAGTGGTTCACTGGTTAGCTGGATTAATGGAGCTTAAGTCATCATACTTAGGTCTAATTCTCTGAACGAGTCCTATTTCTTATTTTTAAAGAACTTAAGTCTTTTTTAAAAATTATTTTTTTTAAATTTATTACAGTTTATTCACTTTGTATCCCAGCTGTAGCCCCATCCCTCATCCCCTCCCAAGCCTGCCCTTCTTCCCTCTTCTCCTCCCATGTTCTTCTCTTAGTCCACTGATAGGGGAGGTCCTCTTCCCCTTCCATCTGACCCTAGCCTTCCAGGTCTCATCAGGACTGGCTGCATTGTCTTCCTCTGTGGCCTGGTAAGGTTGCCCCGCTCCCTTCAGGGGGAGGCGATAAAAGAGCCAGGTACTGAGTTCATGTCAGAGACAGTTCCTGTTTTCCTTACTAGAGAACCCATTTGGAGACTGAGCTGCCATGGGCTACTACTGTGCAGGGGTTCTAGGTTACTCCATGAATGGTCCTTGGCTGGAGTATCAGTCTCATAAAAGACCCTTGGGCCCAGATTTTTTGGTTCTATTGCTCTCCTTGTGGAGCTCCTGTCCCCTCCAGGTCTTTCTATCTCCCCCTTCTTTCATAAGATTCCTTGTACTTTGCCCAAAGTTTGGCTATGAATCTCAGCATCTGCTTTGATACCCTGTTGGGTAGAGTCTTTCAGAGGCCCTCTATCAGAAAATTAGGAATAGTGTTACCTCAAGATCCATCTGTAGTACTCCTAGGTATATATCCAAAATATGCTCAAGTATACAACCAGGACATTTGCTCAACCATATTCACAGCAGCTTCATTTGTAATAGCCACAATCTGGAAACAACCCAATTGTGTCCCTCAATGGAGGAATGGATACAGAAATTGTGGTACATTTACACAATGGAATACTACTCAGCAATTAAAAACAAGAAAATCATGAGATTTTCAGGCAAATGGTGGGACTAGAAAAGATCATCCTGAGTGAGGTATCCCAGAAGAAGAAAGACACACATGGCATATACTCACGTATAAGAATCCTACTTCTTAATTCTTCTCTGGTCATGGCAAAA
The DNA here is from genome assembly GCF_907164565.1 of Psammomys obesus. Taxonomy (NCBI): domain Eukaryota; kingdom Metazoa; phylum Chordata; class Mammalia; order Rodentia; family Muridae; genus Psammomys; species Psammomys obesus. Next base: position 6,391,172 of record NW_026586816.1, read on the forward strand.
GCAATGAGGAAAAGTCTTATCCCAGAACAGAGAGAACTAGAGACCCTGAGAGCTGATAATTTTTCTGTTACGATGGCATATTTACAAAACTCCCTTAGATTCACTCTCTTCATCCTGTGTTATTAATAGCAAAAAGACAAAAGGTCTCACTTTGTTAAAAAAGAACCAGCCATAACACTCTTATTCACAGCATGTGTGCCCTTTCAGAGGAAATGTTCCCACTAATGAGGCTCCTTTGTGTGTCCATTAGTTATTTTAAAAAATCCTTTCCTTTAATTAATGTGGCTGTTCTTTAGGTCTCCTCTGGAGATGTTCTTTTTATCCTCAGCTACAGAAATAAGATGAGAGAGAGACATTACATTGGATGAACTTATCTGTGTTTGATGCAACAATGGAAGCTTTCTTCTTTCTTTTCCTTGAGTCTTTGAAAGGAACAGCTCAATGGATAAAGAGAATATTTAGGTAAAAAGTAATCATAGCCAATGAAAGAAATAGGTATTTGCATGTGAAGTTACATAGGAATCATCACACATGGTTGTCTGGAGGTCACTTTCTATTTCTTTCTTCTGACCTCATTTTTCATTAGCATGAGGGAATAATTCAGGAAAGAAAATAATTCCAAGAGGACTAGTACTCGGGAGGGGACACTGCGGATAGAAAGAAAATCTAGAAACCTAAGATTAAGTGGACAAAGCGGACATAGGTTTGTTAAGAGGAGAAGGGTTTGTCCCTAATGGATAGGGTTGTCGTATGTCCAGCTGGAACCCAAAGGCAGGGTCTTAATGGTAAACGTCTGGCATGCTGCACATTCAAGTAGGAACATCTTTTTCAAAGGAAGGTGGGAGTAAAGAGGAAGGCAGCCACACAGGCAGTGTGAGGCTGCAATCCAGTCACGGTAAGACCTCCCAGGCAGACCACAGTGCAGCCGGAAGAAAGAAACAGCCCAGGTATGTTATGGAAAAGCAAGACAGAACAATTGATTTTTCAGAGGAGATGTATGCCTTCAGACCTGACTTTGGAGTTTATCTTTTGCTGTGTTTCACTTCCGGATATACTCAAGAGCCACCTGGAAAGATTGCTGGTGCACAGAAAGTGCTGATAAATAATTCAGGTACCATTTTGACATTAGGTGCCCTAACATGAAGCATGCCTCCTCATTACTTCCTGAGCAGAAGAATCCTGCTTGTCTTAGGTAGAGCTGAAGCACTGTTATAATGTAAGAGTTCTGGAACAACATAATATGCTGTTATACATTGTCTGCTATGTCTGTGACGTGTTCCTGGGCCTGATCAAGGCTATTTCAGGCTACCCTGAATGTAAGACCCGGTATGCACGTGGCTGCTGCTGCTGGAACACCAGGGAACAACTATATCGACAACAAATTACCCAAGATGGGGAACAAGAGTAAGTGGCAGGGTGACAGTGAACTTGCTCTGGCCGCCTCTGTGACGCCAGACCACACTGTCGGAAACAGAAGGACTCGTGTCTGATTTCTGTGTGATATTATGCTGGGATTAAACATTATCATCCATCTGGAACCAAAATACAAGTTTAACTCAGCAATTCAGTTTCTGATCTTCAGTTCAAATAAATGATTACACATGTTTATAAAGAACAAAGACATGTTTATGAAGTTAGAAGTTTGAAATCATAAAACACTTTATCAATAGGTTAATAGCTAACTAAATGGCATGCACACACTTTTGGAAACACCATGAAGGAATTCCTAAAACATCATCATCATTGACAACAACAGTGGCAGTCTTCCGAGTGCTAGGCTTGGAGGTGTGCCAGTGGCCCACTGAGCTAAATGGAAAAAGAAATAGGGGGATTTGAAAACGAGTATATACAATGTGGCCCAACTTTGGCTAAAAACATTTTCTTCCCCCACCCCACAACTTTTCCATATGCAATAAATATAAGTTGGCTATAAAATCCTGAATGGCTATATGAAACCTACAACTCTTGTAAGGAAAGCACTGAGATTGAAGGGCATTTTGGACAACTTAAAAAATTCTATAATTATATGGATTTTAACATAAATGTGTTCATGTGATACTTGTGTAATTAAAGAAAAGACTTAAAGTGTATGTTCTACTTCCAAAGAAGGGAAATATAGTATAATGCTATAAAGAGATAAAGGGAAAACCAGAACAGGAGGGTAGAATCTGGGAGAAGATAAGGAGGGCAGGGAGGGAGGAATTATAGGGACAAACAATGCTAAAAGCCATTGAAAGGTCATATAGAAACCTGCTCCTTTAGAAGCTTTCTAATATATAAACACATATAAAAGGAATATAACTGGAGTTTTAATGGGAGAGACAATGCCTCAACTAGACATCTTAGGCCATCGAGCAAAACGTCCAGTTCCAGGAATGTGTCACATCTTTTTGAGTCATTGGTCTGTCCGTCCAAAAATTACAGGCTATTCGTTACTCTTTACAACCTGATGGTAAGTCCCTATTGCTGAAGACACACTTACTTATGTCATCAAACTTGGAGAAATCAGACTGGTGTCCAACTAGAAGCTTCAGCCAGAAACAACCAGGAAAAAATATATTTTCTGAAATTAATTTAAACTAAGATTTTAGGACAAAATTTAAGTTTTTTTTCTATAAAAGCAGATATCTATATATGGCTGGCCCACAGAGACATACCCTGAGACACTTAGGATTTATATATTAGAACTTAGCAAATGATACTCAAATATTGCTAAAAACACCTAGCCTTCATGGAAAAGAGTGAAAAGCGAGAAAGAGAGGAAAGACCAATTCAGGAGAGCGGGGCAGAAGGAGAAAGATCAGAGAAGATTAATGCAGAGAACTAATTGCAAAGCAATTCTAGGGGGAAAGATGAACACGTGGAAACAGCCAGAATATCTGACCTGTCAACAGAACCACTGGAACAGAGATGATGGCGTGACACTCAATTTTAAGAGATGTTTATTTACAACTCAACAGTCAGTAACTTCTTAAGCTATCAATTAGACTGGGTAAAGACTGAAAGGAGAGAGATAAATGTAGGGAACTGGGAGAAAGGGACCCAATATTGAGCAGCCAAAGGGGAAGTCCCAGGGAGAGACTGAAAGGGAGGCAGAGTGAGCTGGTCCAGAAAGCTGCAATACACAGCAAAGCTAAGGGTGACTTCTCCCTGAGGGACTCAATTAAATAAAACTGTGGGTAGTTTATCAGATGTGTTGTCCATACTGAGAGGAGATTAGAATGTTATTAGACCGACTAGGGGAACAATTAGACATAGAAATGTAAGAAATCGAGAAAATGAAAAATAAAGTCATTATTACCAAGGGAAACACAAAAGCTGTTTGAAGAAAGAGAAGTTATTGCTATAAGAGGTTAAGCTGCGGATAATACCTAAATACCTTCAATTATATCAACACTGAGTATTGATTTAGCTTTATTTTCAAAAAGTGAAAGGAACTCTGTGTGTGTGTGTGTGTGTGTGTGTGTGTGTTGCATTTAAAAAAAGTTAAATTCTCAAAGAAGCCAAATTATTTATCGGCCCAATTCCCTAATGGCAACTAGGTGGAGACCTGACACTCCAAGCTACCTAAAGGATAAAGGACTAAATCCAGTCAGGCTGGTCAATTTCCTAGCTAAGGGACCACCATTCAGGAATGTGGTCTTACCCCTAGGCAGGCAGGCAAAGGTTGAGCCATGTTAAAGAGATAGTTGGAATAATTACCCCTTTAGTGGGAGAATATACTTTCCATCCCACAATTTCTGTCCCCAGCAGAGTGTCTCAAAAAGCCATGAGATACAATCTTTCCTTCCTTCCTTCCTTCCTTCCTTCCTTCCTTCCTTCCTTCCTTCCTTCCTTCCTTCCTTCCTTCCTTCCT
>NW_026586816.1:6395037-6435312 GCF_907164565.1 Psammomys obesus
CCTTCCTTCCTTCCTTCCTTCCTTCCTTCCTTCCTTCCTTCCTTCCTGTCCTCAGCAGCCTATAAACAGCCACAAGATACAACCTTTTCTTTCTCTTTTTTCTTTGTTTCTTTCTGTCTGTCTGTCTCTTTCAGATACTGGCTTAGGGCATGCTTTGACTGGCAGTTTGGGCTTCCTTGATGTGACTGGGAAGCCCCTCTCTAGGCTGTGTGGCTGTTTGTCTGCCACGTGACTGACCTCCATACTGGCTTAATGTCTTTTCCTTCATATCCCCAGTCTTCTCTCAGCAGCTACTGAAATTTATAGCTTGCCTGATCTGTTTTTTTTTTCTTTTTAAAGTCTAGCAAAACTGAGTAAATTTTGACTTCGTTTGGCAAAAAAACAATTAATACAATAGGAGAAGGCTGATATGCACCATGTGACATGGAACAAATTGACACCTTTCAGCATAGATCTACCATTTTGAAATGTGGTGCTCCATAGCGCAGGAGATATCGACGAACTGAGGGGTGAGGCTCACGCGTGCTGCCGCAAAATGCAGCTGTCATTAAGGTGTACAGCCTGCATTTGATTTTTAAAACTGTAAACTATTATTTTGGTAAAACCACAACAAGAATAAAATCATCTATTCATAACTCAACATGGTTTTTATGACACTTAAAGTTGTTGAAGGAGAACCATGAATAAAAGTGCTCACACAGAGATAGATTTCAGAAGTCAGTGTTAATCCCTATAACATTAAATGCCAGATGACAAAATATTGGCAGTCATGGATGTCATCTTTTGAACACATGATGTAGCATCATCCCACGTAGTGCCCATGTCCATCCTCAACATAGGTACTCCAATTATGAAGCACATTTTACAGATGAGAGTGTGAAGAATAAAATAGACGGAACTTTATGAACTTGAAATTAAGGTCCGAATTTAGGTGCATATTATCACCACCTTGCCTGGATATTAAGAAACTGCTCTCATCATTAGTAAGAGAAATTTCCCTTTCCAAGGAATGCTGATCAACAGGGAGATTCATATTCTGTTTAAGGTGCTGAGATGGATAAGTGTCCAGCCACTTTTGGGTGTAAATAGGACATTTATGCCTCCACCTCTGAGACTCAGAGAACATCATGGAACAGGAATCAGAAAGACTCTAAGAGCCAGATGATAGCAAGAAGGGTTATGAAATGCTGTCTTCAGGGTATGAGACAAACTCTGCAAGCATAATCTCATAGCAGTTATAGCAGCCGGCACTGGGTCTGTACAAGGCTTGGCAGAAAGGCACACATGTATGTACTCACTAATAAGCGGATGATATTGGCCATAAAATACAGGATGGACCTCCTACAATTTACAGAGCCAAACACCCAGGAGGGGCCCAAGGGAGGCTAGTTGAATCTCTCTCAGAGGGGGAAATAAAATACATGTCTGAAGTAGATGGAGGGAGGGAGCTGGGTTGAAGAAGGTGTGGGGAGGGAAACGGGGATGGGGATCAGGTGTGGGGATAGCAGTGTGTGTGTGTGTGTGTGTGTGTGTGTGTGTGTGTGTGTGTGTAGGGGAGGACCAGAAGAAAGATCAGAAATTGGTGAGGGGACATCTCTGGGACAGGGGAGGCTCCCAGTGGTTTATGGGGGTTATCCTAGCTGAGACTCAGCAGCAGGAGATATGGAGCCTGAAGTTACCACCACCTGTAGCTGGGGGCTCCCAACAGAGGAAGGGGGACACCAACCCCCCCCACAACACTTTTGACCCAAAATTTGTCTTGCCTACAAGAAGTTTAGGGATAAAGAAGGAGCAGAGATTGAAGGAAGGGCAAGCCAATGACTGGCCCAACTTGAGACCTCCCCCATGGGAAAGACCAACCCCTGACACTATTAATTTTACCCTGCTATGCTTGCAGACAGGAGACTAGAATAACTGTCCTCTGCGAGGCCTCATCCAGCAGCAGGTGGAAATGGATGCAGAGACCCACAGCCAAACAGTAGTTTGCGTTCCAGGAGTTTTGTGGAAGAATGAGAGGAAGGATTGAGTGAGCCAGAGGGGTCAAGGTCATCTTTAGAAGACCTATAGAGTAGGTCTTGAACCCATGTGGGCTCACAGAGACTGAGCCAATCAGGTTGGCTAGCCCCCTACACATATGGAGCAGACATGCAGCTTGGTCATCATGTGTGTTCCCAAACCATGGAAGTAGGGCTGTCTGTCAGTCACTCTGTTGCTTGCCTTTGGTCTCTCTCCCCCAGCTGGGCTGCCTGGGTAGGCTTCAGTGGGTGAAGATGTGCTTAGCCCTGCTGCCACTTGATGTGCCAGGCTGTGTTGGAACCCATGGGTGGGCTCCCTTTCCCTGAGAAAGGGCAGGGGAAAGCAGGGGAGGAAGGTGGAAGGGCAGGACTGGGGGGAGGGAAAGAAGGAGGCTTCGGTCAGGCTGTAAAGTCATTAAAAAAATAAATAAAAAAGACTTGGCGTGACAACAGTCAATCCTAACCTCCTTGATGAACTCTGTTTACTGATAGGTTTGGAATGTGTGCAGGCATGCACTGTCACCAGATTTCTACCCACTCCTGAGCCCACTGGGTTACAAAAACTAGTTCAAAACCTGTGGTCACATAGACAGTATTGATTAAAAATAATTGGGTCACCAGATAGCCAAAACATTCCTGTACAAAATTAACAATGCTGGAGAGTTTACAATGCCAAATCTTAAGATATTACAGAGACATAACAATAAAAACAATATGATACTGGCACAAAAACAAACAGGTAGAACAATGGAATAAAATCAAACATCAGCCATTTAATACTTGACAAACTTGCCAAAACGGAACAATGGAGAAAAGACATGATCCTCAACAAACAGTACTGGGAAAGCTGGATGTCCATATGCAGAAGAATGAAAATAGACCTGAATCTCCTGCCTGGTATAAAACTAGCTCTCAGTGGATCAAAGACCTAAACATAAAAGCTGGAACTGCTGGAAGAACACAGGCAATCCACCACACGATGTAGTGTAGGAAAGAACATCCTGAACATTTGCCCAAGAATTAAGGCCAACAACTGACGAGAGGAACTTCATGAAACTAAAAAGCTTCTGCAGAAACAAACAAATAATCAACCTGGTGAAGAGGAAACCCAGAGAATGGAAGAGAATCTTTACCAACTATTCATTTGAATGTTGGAGACTATTTGCTCTCATTGTGAACCCCCAAAATTGTGAACTGTAGAAACCTGTTTCTTGTTTGGTGTGGTTGAGCCTTATCAAACACCTTTAATCCAAGAACTTTCTGTTTCTTGTAAACAGGTGATTATGTTGTGGTTCACCCAGCCCTAGCACACACCTTTAATTCAAGAGCTTTCTGCACAGAGGACTTAGTAAAGTTAACCCTAGGTCAAGAGTAACAGGGATTAAAAAGTAGGCAGCACTTTGAGTTGAGGGGTATTTAGGACAGCCTATTGAAGAAGAAAGGCCTTTTGCTCTCTAGCTCTTGAGCCTTAGCTCTTTGGCTTTTTGGGCTTTTTGAGTTTTGAGCTGCCATACTTTTGGCCTTGGGTTTTTGGCCTTTTCCTCCTGGGCTGTCAGCTGAGCTAGTGAGACTTTTGGGCTTTTTCCATCGGGATGTAAACTGGGAAGAAAGGTGGGTACTTTCTCTACCTCTCTGAGCTAGCAGGTTTTTACTGCAGCATCTGGCTACTGAGTCTTTATTGGTAAAATAGAATGGTTGGGATTTTTATTCTTTTATAACAACATTTGAGAGTGATTAATATCCAGACTATATAAAGAACTCAAAGAAGCTGGGTGTGGTGGTGCACGCCTGTGATCCCAGTACTCAGGGAGGCAGAGGCAGGTGGATCTCTGTGAGTTCAAGGCCAGCCTGGTATACAAAGTGAGTCCAGGACAGCCAAGGCTACACAGAGAAACCCTGTCTCAACAACAATAAAAAAGAACTCAGAGTAAAAAAATAAACAACCCCTTCAAAAAATGGACTGTGACCTGAACAGAGAGTTATCAAAAGAACAAAATATGATTAAGAAACATCTCAAAGAATGTCCACTACCCCTATCAATTAGGGAAATGCAAATAAAAACAACTTTAAGACTTCATCTTACCTCAGAATGAGAAAGAACAATAAAGTAACTGATAACAAATGCTGTGGGGTTGGGAGGAATGTGGGAAGAAGAGAACCCCCATTCTCTTAATGGGATTGAAAACTTGTCCAGCCATACTGGAAATCAGTATGGAGAATTCTCAAAAAGCTAAAAATATGGAGGAATGGATACAGAAATTGTGGTACATCTACACAGTGGAATATTACTCAGTGATAAAAAAACAAGCAAATCATGAAATTTGCAGGTAAATGGTGGGATCTGAAAAAGATCATCCTGAGTGAGCTGTCCCAGAAGCAGAAAGATGCACATGGTATATACTCACTCATATAGACATATAATATAGGATAAACCTACTAAAATCTGTACACCTAAAGAAACTAATCAAAAGGGAGGACTCTTGCTAAAATGCACAATCCTTATCCAGAAGGGCAAAGAGGATGGACAGCAGAAGAAGGAGACAACAGGGAAAACAAGTCAGGAGCCTGATACAGAGGGCCTCTGAAAGGCTCTGCCCTGCAGATGATCAAAGCAGATGCTGAGACTTATGGTCAACATTTGGGCAGAGTGTATGGAACCTTATGAAAGAAGTGGGAAACAGTAAGATCTAAAGAGGACAGGAGCTCCACAAGGAGAGCAACAGAACCAAAAAATCTGAGCACAGGGGTCTTTCCTGAGACTGATACTCCAACCAAGGACTATGCATGGAGCTAACCTAAGACCCCTGCACAGATGTAGCTCATGGCAGTTCAGTGTCCAAGTGGGTTCCATAGTAATAGGAACAGGGACTGTCTCTGACCTGAACTGATTGGCCTGCTCTTTGATCACCTCCCCCTGAGGGGGGAGCAGCATTACCAGGCCACAGAAAAAGACAGTGCAGCCACTCCTCATGAGACCTTATTGACTAGGATCAGAAGGAAAGAAAAGAAGACCTCCCCTATCAGTGGACTTGGAGAGGGGCATTCGTGCAGAGGGTGGATTGGGACGGGAGGAGGGAGGGGGAACCACAGGGGGATACAAAGTGAATAAAGTGTAATTAATAAAGAATTTTCAAAAAAGTTAAAAATAAATCTACCATATGAGCCACGTATAACACTCCTTGACATATACCCAAAGAACTCAACATCCTACTGTATAGATACTTGCTCAGCTATGCTCATTGCTGCTCTATTCACAATAGGTGGGAAATAGAAATAACCTAAATGTCTTACCGTTGATGAATAGATAATAAAAAATGTGGTACACACACACACACACACACACACACACACACACAGAGAGAGAGAGAGAGAGAGAGAGAGAGAATACATAGAATGCTATTTTGCTGCATTTTGCTGTAAAACAAAATGAAACCATGAACTGTGCAGGTCAATGGATAGAACTAGAAAAGGTCACCTTGAGTGAAGTAACCCAGACCCAGAAAGACAAATGTCACATGTTTTCTCTCATTGGACGCTCCTAGCTTCAATTTTTTTTCAGCCTTTAAAAAGAAAATTTTATTTTATTTTATTTTATTTTATTTTATTTTATTAATTATACCTTATTCACTTTGTATCCCCCATAAGCCCCTCCCTTCTCCCCTCCCAATCCCACCCTCCCTCCCCCTTCCTCATGCATGCCCCTCCCCAAGCCCACTGATAGGGGAGGTCCCCCTCTCCTTCCTTCTGATCTTAGTCTATCAGATCTCATCAGGAGTGGCTGCATTGTCCTCTTCTGTGGCCTGGTAAGGCTGCTCCCCCCTCAGGGGGGAGGGGTGATCAAAGAGCAGGCCAATCAGATTCCAATTTTTATGTCTGAGTACATATCTTGGAGTAACTACAGAAGTCAAGGGAGTTAAAAAGGAACCATTGCCAGGGTAGGGGAGGTGGGAGAGCAACAGATAGAGAAACAGATGTGTACGAATTACCTGATTGGGGAAATGGGAAAATGTGGAGGGCTCTAATTAGGGAGGGAGATAAATGCGGAAAGGGAGAGAGGAGGGTAAAAGAAAATTAGGGATGTTTGAAAAAAATCATAAGGTACCATACTATTAAGTATCTGCCTAAAACAATAAATAATACAGATAACTTAAATTATAAATATTCACATATAGTTTATTTTATTTTTTTAAATTTAATTTTATTTCTTTATTATTAGTTACATTTTATTAAGTCTGTATCCCAGGTGTATCCTGCTCCCTTATTCCCTCCCAATCCCACCCTCCCTCCCTTTTCCAAGTCCACTGATTGGGGAGGACCTCCTCCCCTTTCATCTGACCCTGTTTTATCAGGTATCTCCAGAGTCCTCCTCTGTGGCCTAGCAGGACTGCTCCTCCCTTGGGGGGTGGGGAGGTCAAAGAGCCAGCCATTGAGTTCCTGTTAGAAATAGTCCTTGTTCCCCTTTACTATGGGAAACCAATTGGTTACTGAGCTACCACAGGCTACATCTGAGCAGAGGTTCTAGGTTATATCCATACATGGTCCTTGGTGGAGTGTCAGTCTCAGAAAAGACCCCTGTGCCCAGATATATTTGGTCCTCGTGGAGCTCCTGTTCTTTCCACGTCATATTAACTCCCCTTCTGCCAAAGGTTTGGTTATGAGTCTTAGTATCTGTTTTGAAACACTGTTAGGTAGAGTCTTTCAGATGCCTTCTGCGGTAGACTCCTGTCATATGCCCAATGCACATCCCATTCATCTTTCTAAGTGAGGATTGATCATCTTACCCTGTGTCCGCTTTCTTGTTTATCTTCTTTAGGTGTATAGACTTCATTATGTTTATCATATCTTGTAGGTCTATATAAGCGAGTATATACCATGTTTGTCGTTCTCCATCTGGGATACTTGACTCAGAATGATCTTTTCTAGATCCCACCATTTGCCTGCAAATTTCATGATTTCCTCCTTTTTGATTGCTGAGTAGTATTCCATTGTGTAAAAATACCACAATTTCTGTATCCATTCCTCTGTTGATGGACATCTGGGTTGTTTCCAGGTTCTGGCTATTACAAATAAAGCTGCTACAAACATGGTTTTGCAAATGTTCTTGTTGTGTACGTGAGCAAATTTTGGGTATATACCTAGGAGTGGTATAGCTGTATCTTGAGGAAGCACTATTCCAAGTTGTCTGAGAAAGCCCCAGATTGATTTCCAAAGTGATTGTACAAGTTGACATTTCTACCAGCAGTGGAGGAGGGTTCCCCTTTCTCCACAACCTCTCCAGCATGTGTTGTCACTTGAGATTTTCAATTTAGCCATTCTGATGGGTATAAGGTGAAATTTCAGGGTCGTTTTGATTTGCATTTCCCTAATGGCTAATGAGGTTGAGCATTTCTTTAAGTGTTTCTCTGCCATTCGATACTCCTCTATCGAGAATTCTCTGTTTAGCTCTGGTCCCCATTTTTTAAATTGGATTACTTGGTTTGCTGCTTTTCAGCTTCTTTAGTTCTTCATATATACTGGACATTAGCCCTCTGTCAGATAAAGAAGATTCTTTCCCAATCTGTTGGCATTCGTTTTATTTTGATGACGGTTGTCCTTTGCTTTACAGAATTTTTTCAGTAAAATTTTTCCTGAGGTCCTATTTATTGATTGTTGCTCATCTCCTGTGTCAATGAGTTTTAGGCTGTTCCCCACTTTTTCTTCTGACTGATTTAGAGTATCTGGTTTTATTTTGAGGTCTTTGATCCACTTGGACTATAGTTTTGTGCAGGGTGATAAATATGGATCTATTTTCATTTTTCTGCATGTAGACATCCAGTTGGACCAGCACCATTTGTTGAAGATGCTATCTTTTTACCATTGAATGGTTTTGGCTTCTTTGTCAAAAATCAAGTATTCATGGGTGTGTGGGTTTATTTCTGGGTCTTCTCTTCGGTTCCATTGATCCTCCTTTCTGTTTCTATGCCAATACCATGCAGTTTTTATGACTATTTCTCTGTAGTACAGCTTGAGATCCGGGATGGAGATACCTCCAGATGATCTGTTGTTGTACAGGATCATTTTGGAGATTCTGGGTTTTTTGTTTCTCCATATGAAGCTGAGACTCTTTTTTTCAAGAATTTTAAAGAATTGAGTTGGTATTTTGATGGGACTTGCATTGAACCTGTAGATTGCTTTTGGCAGGATGGCCATTTTCACAATGTTAATCCTACCAATCCATGAACATGGAGATCTTTCCATCTTCTGATATGTTCTTCGATTTCTTTCTTCAGAGACTTGAAGTTTTTCTCAAACAGGTCTTTCACTTGCTTGGTTAGTGTTACCCCAAGGTACTTTATGTTATTAGTGGCTATTGTGAAGGGTGTTGTTTTTCACATATAGTTTAAATAAAAATTTTCCACTTGGGCTGACAGTAATTCCCTCAAGAGCTAAAGACCACCTCACAAGAACACCAACACCAGGATGGGAAGCCTTCTTTTGGGTTACAGTCCTACTGCTATTGCCCTTGATTAACCACCAGAGGTGGAAAGGAAGTCCCCATTGTCTCCAACACCATGCACCTCAGATGCAGGGCCTAGAGGAGACTGAGCTGGAACCTATTTGAACCCCCCCTCCCTGAGGCTCACTAGAAGGTGTCATGTGAGCTTACAAAGAAGGGAAGCAACTAACTGTTCTACCGAGCTATGAAACCTATGAACACAAAAATAATTTGCACAGCATGATAACCCTAAGGGTACAGGAATGACGCACATACCTTGGTGGTAACTAACAGCTCTCTAATCGTACTTAAGACTGGTTCCACAAGAGGGAAATCATAGCTGGTACTGGAAACCTATTCAACTGCCCAAGGCTAGTGAAGTCATAGATCTTGAGAAGAGCCTACAACCACCAGTTTGCTAAACCAGCATAATCTCTAGCTATGTTGTAAATACTGGTTTGTATGCCCACAGAAAAATGTAGTCCTCACCCTTCATCAAGGTAAACTCTTTGCAACAGTCAGAACCCAGAACAGCAAACCACAACCAATCAAAACACTCAGTTGTGGAGCCCTAGTCCAAACTGATACATCCACAAAACAACTCTGGCTTCTAAGGCACAGAGATCAGTGCACAGAGGGGGAAGAATGTAATAGCTGGAGGACGGATCAGAGAGTTTGCTATGCGGTCACGTCCCCTCGGATGGTCAGAAGCTACATCTGTGGATGTACTGCACTGCCTCACCTTGAACTGAACAAGAACAGCAACAACACACAGGCTGCAGTGGGTAGACAGAAGCTCATGAGGTAGTGGAAACGCCACACAAAGAACCAGAGGCGACACGGGACACTAAGAGCATGTGAAAGGGTCATCCCACGTGCCTTAGTTAGAATTGTATTGCTGTGGAAAGACACCATGACCATGGTCATTCTTATAAAGAAAACAATTAGGGCTGGCCTGCAGTTTCAGCTCAGGGAGCATGGCAGCTGCAGCAGATGAGCTGGAGGAGCCCAGCCAGGAGGAGACTGGGTGTCTTTCACACTGGGTGTAGTGAGCATTTAACACCTCAAAGCCCCTCTTCCACAGTGACACACTTCCTCTAACAAGGCCATACATCCGCAGATAAGACCAAACCTCTTAATAGTGTCACTTTTTATGGCCAAGCATTCAAACACAGGAATCTATGTGTTTGACATTGGTACCTATTCATACCTATTCAAACCGCCACACCAGGGAAGAGCACATTAAATGATTATCCAACATCAAATGGTCAAATCTGAAAACATATATATATATACACACACACACATACACACACACACACACACACACACACACACACACACATATATATATCAATAATATTACATAGACTGGGCAGGTTGTATTTATGTATTTAGGAATATATATGTATATCTATTCCTAATATACATACATGTATACATATATATACATATATGTATTCAACAACAATTAATAAAAAAGCTATGAATTTGAGAGAGACCGAGGAGGGGTATATGAGAGGATTTGGATTGAGAAAAGGAAAGAAAGAAATGATGTAATTACAATTTCAAAAAATAAAACAAACAAAACCCAAAAATTGAGTGTGTCACAGAAAAGATGAAAGGAATGATTATGAGAAAGGGCCTTGTAGAAAAGAGGGGTGGGTGACAGGGGTGGGAAGGAGATAAGAGAGGGCTGGGTGACAGTAATCAGAATTCACTATATACATTGTGCAAAACTGTTCAAGAACAAATGTAAACAATTAAAAAGGGGAAAATCCAAATTTATCCAATACTCATAACCTCCTCCACAAGCCTTCCACTCCAGAGAGCTGTGGAGGCCACAGAACTTCAGAGAGGAATTGGAGAGCCCTGGACACACTCTTCACAGCTGAGGTAGCGGGAGAGTGCCAGCGAGTTTTCACGTTTCCTTCACACTTCAAAGAAACAGCCAAGTCCCATGTAATTTCCTATTTGATAAAGCCCTGGCTTAAATTAAAAAAAGTTGCTGTTCTTTGATACTTATTTCCTACACGTTTTTAGTGAGGCTGTTTTTAGATTTGTCAGCTCTCAGCTTAAGGTGCTGCCGGGAGTCTCTGAGCGCTGTGTGACACTTGACGGTTGTCAGTGACTCTTTCTGCTTATTGTATCTGATGGACACAGTGGGCCCATGAGACAAGCTCAGCTGGTGTTGTTGGATATTTTGTAGATGGGACACTGAGGACCATGGAAGAAAAGTGCTTTTCTGGAGCTTACACAGATGGTAAGTGACAGAGCTGTGACCAGAACTCCCAACTCCTGACTTTCTTTTATGCTCTTTACACAGCGCTCATTACCCTTCACTCAGCAATGGGTGATGTCACAGCTAAGTAAAAAGCTCACTTCTTCCAGATTTTTTTCAAGTGTATCAACTTCTGGAATAGGACTAAGACTGGGTTTTTTTGATGGGGAAGTGATTTTTTTTACTAGTTCCTTCAATGTTGGCAAGTTCATGGATGAAAACATGCACAAAATGAAGTTTGGCAGCAAGTCCTGTGGAATCAGCCGCCTACCACTATGACACAGGACCTGAGGCAATACACTTACATAGAGAAAAGAAGTACATTGGCTTACAGTTCTGGAGATTTCAGCCCATGATCGGTTGATTCCAAAATATTGGATATGTGTGAGGAGCCTGCAGTGCCTGGCATAGCAAAACCACTTACCTTATGAGACAGGAAGCAGAGAGGGGAAGAGCAGGGAGAGAGAGCCTGACTATCTCCTCTCAGGAAACATCTCTAGTGACCCAAGGACCTTTCCTTAGGCCTCATCCCATTTCTTCTAATAGTGCTACCCTGGGGCCGGTCCTTGAACACATGGGCATTTGGGGGCTAGTCAACATTCAAATTATAGCAACCTCTAATTCTTATTGTTTATACCCTATACAAGCTGAAACTGGTTATAGGATAAATATAAACAGACCACAGAAACCTTAACAGCAAAACAAAAGACCTACATAAAGACAGTGTAAGTCTGTAGACAGTTACAGTGTTCCAAGCTAGGACTCACTTTTCATCACTCATCCCTGGGCAGAACATTCATTTATTATTGTTTATTATTACATTCAGTAAATATGTCAATATTTAATGACTTAAAACAACCATTTTACGTGGCTTATGAGTTTTTAGGTCCAGAACTCAGAAAGGATGTGACTAAGTGGTTGGTCCCTAGAGAGCAACCTCTGAGCTCCCTGGGCCAACAGTTTCTCTTGCATGATGGCTTCCATATACATGTCTTCTCTCTGGGTGTTTCTTGCCCTTTGTACTGTCATGACACATGAGACTCTACCTGATGTGCCTGAGTGCCAGAGCAGGGACAAAGTCACCATGTGGAAGAGAACTGTGGCTCTAGACACCTTAGGAAAATACAAGAATATAAGTGCTATATTTAATATAAACGTCCTTCACTCACCACAGACTGCGCAGTCATAACTGTTGCCAAAATAGCTAATAATCCAGGAACTGAGTTTATAGGAAAGTTTTAATCCCAAGAGATCACCAAGAGAAGCACATTCTGACACATTCTTATTATTTTGAATTTAAGAAACACCACGTGAAAGACTTATACTGCTTCTAGCATTTAGTTTATTTGTTTTCTGACCACAAGGGATGTGGATGCTGCCCATTTGTAACCATGTGGAGGAGAGTGATACGTTTCTTTTTCTCCAAACTAAGGTGGTCTGAAGTTACCATGCTTTGTCTTTCCCTCCCTTCTCAATGCCCTTAAAGCCATAGGTTAGGATTGTGGCTTCACATAATGATCATATATTCAACATCACCAGTCACTGAAAGATCATGCTAATCAGAATTTCTACCAACCCAGTAGAACAGGAACCATGAATGAGGTGGTGAATCTTCACTATCCACCTCACCTAAGAGAAACTTTCTGAGTGTATCTACGTGGGTGTTTCTAGAGGAAGAAGGACTCACTCCAAAGTAAGGCAATATCACCCCATAGACAAAGGCTCTGGACTAAAAAAATAGGATAAAGAAGGAGAAGGTGAGCTGGGTACTAGCAATCATTTTCTCTCCTCACCTTGAACATATCATGGACAGGTACCTCGAAATCCCATTATCACATCTTTTCTGCCACGACATACCATTCTCTTAAACCATGAGCCACAATACACCCCCTTTATGTAAGTGGTTTCGTTAGTCCTTCTGGCACAAGAGAGATGTAACTATGAGAAGGAAATATTTATATATTAAACTGATGGGGTACAAGGTTAAATTTGTTATTGAAGAATAATTTACTTTACCATAGCTGTATTTTTTTTTTTCACTTATAAATTCTGGCCAGAAGTTCAAGGCCTCCATTGAGGTTCAATGTGAAGAACACTGTTTTGAATTTGTACTAAGAGATTCTAGAGCTAAAGGCAAGCCAGGGGACTAAGGGAGTTATGGAGAACATGCAAAAGAAGTAGTTGGCAGCATCATCTTTCCCCCTCGGCAAAATTTAAAACAAAGAAGTTCTAACCTAACAAGTGCTTTCAGAGGAAAGTCATTCATCCAGCCTTGAGCCTTGGGCACTTATTTTCAGGTATCGTTGTGATGCCATGGTCAGACTTGGAAATTAAGGTAATTTATTTCTAGACATTCTGATTTTCATTGTTAGGAAATCCTAGAGATGGCAAGATGGAGATAATTAGTGAAGGCTAAGTAAGTTGCTCGTGTCACACGAATAAATGTTGGAATAGATTTTGAGTGCACTGATTTAAGTCAAATGATAGGTTATATTTTAGCTGCAGAAAATATGATCTTCAGTTGAATTAGTCTATTTCTTAGATGTCTTGACTTATTCATTCAAAAGAAACCTCTTTATTAAGTTTTATAGAAATTGCTTTGGCCACACTTGAGAGCCACCTGGCACTCGCATCATTAGCAATTACCCGTTGCTATAGGGTCTCTGATGAAAAATTGTCATGATTCAACACCAGACAGTTGCAGGTGTGTGAGCAAGTTATCAGCTAAATTCAAAGTGCCTCAAAGGACCAGACTGAAAACTGATTTCTGTCATGTGAATGACTGAATTAGATGATCCCATGGCAAACAAACTGATTTCTCAGAGGACAACACACACAAACAAATCAACCAGATTTAGAGCGATGCAGTGAAGCCATGCACACACAGTCCACAAAGAAAAAGCCTCAGTGAGACTGTTCTTAATTTTCCTTGCACAGTGTTTTGGTATTTTGAGTGTTTTTAATTTCCCTTTAATACAATGTCAGCTTGAAATATTGCTTTAAGTCTATATTAATAGATTTATATCATCCTGGATGGAAGGCTTTGAGATTTGTCATATTCTTCTGTCTTCTAGCTTTTCTTAAGAAGTAGTTGAGGTCATCTTTGTTGATGTAAATCACAGATTCCAGGAAACAGGAAGGAGATTGAATCAGGATCCAGTGAAATCTCAACAGATTGGAATGAAGTCTTACAAGAGGAAGAAATTCAAGTCACCTTAGTCCTTGGTTTAGTCCTTGGTTTAGAATGAACAAGTAGACTGCTTATTACTGAATGTGAGAAGGACTAGAAGGTCATTGTAGGTTCAACATTTTAGTAATAAGAGTTATGATTTCCATGGAAGGCTAAAATGATCCTAGCATTATTAAGAGAAGAATGGTTTTGAAAATATGGGAAGATATGGGCAGTGACAATTGTCTGCTGTTACCGGTGTGTGTTTTGATGATTCATGTAGCTTCCAAAGAGAAGTAGACCTTGGAATGCTTGGGAAACAGGCACCCAGGTCAATCAAGACACCAGGAAGAACCAAAGAATGTTTGCTCTAGGAAGGTCCAGGATGTATGATATCAATTTTCAAAGGGTGCAAGGTTATTCAGGCAGAATATAAAATCAGTGGCTCCAGAAGGCAGAACCTGGACTGAGCACAAAGATAGAAGGTGGCTCTGTGGTTGTTTTAAGGAAGTTTTTCTTTTGTCTACTTGTGTATTCTTTTTTCTTTATTTTTTTCCCTGTTTATTTCTGCACTTTCCCTTTGGAGATTTATTTAATTTAATTAATTAGTTTTGACAGGCAGTGGTGATACATGTCTTTAATCCCAGCACTTGTTAGGCAGAGGCAGGCAGGTTCCTGAGTTTGAGGCCAGCCTGGTTTATAGAATAAGGTCCACAACAGCCAAGGCTGCACAGCAGTATGTCTCAAACAACAACAAACCAAAGAAAAAAGTTTCAAATATTCTTATTTTATTAGTTCTTTGAGAATTTTGTTCAGTGTATTTTGTTTTATGATCACATCACTTCTTTCCTCCACTTCACCCAGATTCACCACTCTTCTCTACTCTCCCACCTTTTAGCATACACACACTCACACACACATACTAAGGCCGGTTGTGCTGCTCATGCACACTCGTATGTGTGGCTTCCGCTGGCTCAGGGCCAGTCCACTAGGAGCTGGACCCTTAAAGAAAACCCATCCATCATCTTCTAGCAGGAGTCAACTGCCTTAGGCAGGCTAGGAGATGATGCTATGTTTCCTCCCCTTTCCATGCTGGGACTTTGTCTGGGTTGAACTTGTGCAGGCTTCTTTCATACTGTCATAACTGCTGTGAATTCATATATGCAGCTTCCATGCTCTGTCCAGAAAAACAGTTTTCTTGTCGTTATCCACCACCTCTATCCCTCTTCTTCAATGATTCCTGAGCTGTGGGAGGAGTGAGTAGATTATAGAGGTCTTGTTTCATGCTGAGCATTCCATAGTTTTTATTATTTGTTTCTTTACTCCTTGTAGGTGTCTGTGGTAATCTCCATTTGCTACAAAAAGCAGCTTCTCTGAGAGGGTTCAGAGGTGCGCTAATCTGTAAGCATGACAGTAAGTCATTAAGAGTCAGTTTAATTCTATTTCCAGTTAGCAGAATAGTTGCAATAGGTTCTCCCCTAGGGCCTTTGATCTCTCTAGCGTCAGGTTTTTGGCCCTGATATTGGTGCTAGATAGGATTTTCAACTTGTGGAGTAGGTTTTCTATCCAGCCATAAATTTCTGGGTTACTCTTAGGCAATAGTGCAACTATTGCACTAGTGGCCATGTCTCCCCAAGCTAGTCAACAATGTAGGCTACAGGGTCACCTTTGGGTAGGTCTTGTGGTTACTTTTCTCCTCTTTAAGCATGTGTTGCACCTTCTAGCACCACGGAAGCTAGCCAATAATAATGAGGCTTTCAGGTGAGTACCAGCTTGATTTCCTTGTGTTCTATGACTCAATCATATGTTCAGATATAGGCCTTACTATCAAGTTCTGGAGGGGCGGTTGAGCATTGGAAACCGTCTGCAGTGTTTGAGGGGGGGTATGGAAACTTACTGGATAACAACTCCAAGAGAAAAAAATTCTTGGCATTGAACTTTGTATTTGTTAGCCTCTTATGTTTAGTAGAGCTATTGTCACCCCATTACAAGGTAACTTTATTGAAACTCTTTTTATATGTGTTTATGTGTGTACTTTAGGTAGCTTCTATAGAAGTAGGTTTTCATGTCAGGCTGGATTTAATCTTGTGGCAATCCTCCTGCATCAACCTTCTTCATGCTGGGATTAAAGGTATGTGCTGCTATCTCTAGTTCTAATCATATATAAGGCTAGCTTGGAACTCACTATGTAGCCCAGGCTACATACTTAAACTTGTCATAAGCAAGCTTTATAACACTTGGAAATAATTTTAAGGTTTTCTTTTTGAGAAGATGTTTTGGTTTGCATTTGTTTACACCTATTCTGTAACCTACACACTCTGTGTGGGTATGTGTGTGTGCCATGATGCGGTAAAAAAGCAATTGTGGGAGTTGTTCCTCTCCTTCCATCATGAGAAGTCCAGGAGGAAGCTTGGATATCAAGCTTCATTGCCAAGTGCCTTTATCAGCTGAGCCACCTCACCAGTGCTCAGGTAGTTTTTAGTTAAGGAAACTCCATTCCTACCTACTCACCATACCAAATAAAATCTTATAAACCTCAGCTGAACAGTTATTTTATTTGAATACATGAATAACCTTTGTTTCACCCTTGGGACAAGAAATGGACATCTGGGCCTATACTAAGCTCAGGTTTGAAATTCTCTCCTAAAAAACAAGGGTATTAATATATAATGGCAGGTCTTCCAAGCATGTTAGTGTATTAGTTTGAGGAAAATCTGCATTCCTCAGTTGGGAATAAAGATACACAAAGGAAGGATCTGGTAAGACTATCTCATCTTCTGTCTCAGCTTTGGCTTTAACCAGTTGGAGAAGCTTCAGGTCCTTCATGGCATCAAAGCATTAAAGACCTAAGGGGAAGCTTAGAGGCCTGTTGGTTCACACTCTTCATAGGACAGAGATAGGATCTGGGTGTGTGAGTTAACAGGGCTTGTTTAAAGAAACAACAGCCTTACAATCTGTGTTAGAAGCAGCATCAGGGTGATAAGTATGGATCTATTTGCATTTTTCTACATGTAGACATCCAGTTAGATCACCACATTTGTTGAAGATGCTTTCTTTTTTCCATTGTATGGTTTTGGCATCTTTCTCAAAAATCAGGTGTTCATAGGTGTGTGGGTTTATTTCTGGGTCTTCTATTCGGTTCCATTGATCCATCATTCTGTTTATATACTAGTACCATGCAGTTTTTATTACTGTTGCTCTATAGTACAGCTTGAGATCAGGGATGGGGATACCTCCAGAAGATATTTTATTGTACAGGATTGTTCTAGCAGTTCTAGGTTTCTTGTTATTCCATATGAAGTTGAGAATTTTTCTTTCAATGCCTGTAAAGAATTGTGTTGGTAATTTGATGGGAATTGCATTGAATCTGTAGATTGCTTTTGGTAAGATGGACATTTTTACTATGTTAATGCTGCCAATCCATGGGCATGGGAGATCTTTCCATCTTCTGATATCTTCTAATTCTTTCCTCAGAGACTTGAAATGTTTTTCATGCAAGTCTTTGACTTGCTTGTTTAGGGCCACACCAAGGTACTTTATGTCAAGTGGATCAAAGACCTCAACATAAAATCAGACACATTAAATAGGTCAGAAGAAAAAGTGGGGAAGAGCCTTGAACTCACTGGCACAGGAGACAACTTCTTGAACAGAACACCAACAGCACAAGCTCTAAAAGCAACAATCAATAAACCTCATGAAACTGAAAAGCTTCTGTAAAGCAAAGGACACTGTTGTCAGAACAAAATGACTGCCTACAGATTGGGAAAGAATCTTTGCCAACCTATATATGACTATAGAGGACTAATATCCAGTATATATAAAGAACTAAAGAAGTTGAAAAGCAACAAATCAAGTAATCCAATTAAAGAATGGGGAACAGAGTTAAACAGAGAATTCTCGATAGAGGAGTATCGAATGGCAGAGAAACACTTAAAGAAATGATCAATGTCATTAGTCATCAGGGAAATGCAAATCAAAACAACCCTGAGATTTCACTTTACACCCATCAGAATGGCTAAGATCAAAAACTCAAGTGACAACTCATGCTGGAGAGGTTGTGGAGAAAGGGGAACCCTCCTCCACTGCTGGTGGGAATGTAAACTTGTACAACCACTCTGGAAATCAATCTGGTGCATTCTCAGACAACTAGGAATACTGCTTCCTAAAGATCCAGCCATACTATTCCTAGGCATATACCCAAAAGAGTCTCAAGTACACAATAAGGACATTTGCGCAACCATGTTTGTAGCAGCTTTATTTGTAATAATCAGAAGCTGGAAACAACCCAGATACCCCTCAACTGAGGAATGGATACAGAATTTGTGGTACATCTACACAATAGAATATTACTCAGAAAAACAAACAAACAAACAAACAAACAAACAAGGAAATCATGAAATTTGCAGGTAAATGGTGGGAACTGGAAAAGATCATCCTGAGTGAGCTATCCCAGAAGTAGAAAGATGCACATGGTATATACTCACTCATATAGACATATAATATAGGATAAACCTACTAAAATCTGTACACCTAAAGAAACTAATCAAGAGGGAGGACTCTGACTACAATGCTCAATCCCCATCCCAAAAGGCAAAAAGGTTGGAAACAAGAAGAAGAAGAAAACATGAAACAAGTTAGTAGCCTCCCACAGAGGCTACTAAAAGGCTCTGCCTTACAGACAATCAAAGCAGAGGCTGAGACTTATGTCCAACTGTTGGGCAGAGTGCATGGAATCTTATGAAAGAAGTGGGAAACAGTAAGATCTAAAGAGGACAGGAGCTCCACAAGGAGAGCAACAGAACCAAAAAATCTGAGCACAGGGGTCTTTCCTGAGACTGATATTCCAACCAAGGACCATGCATGGAGATAACCTAAGACCCTGCACAGATGTAGCCCATGGCAGTTCAGTATCCAAGTGGGTTCCATAGTAATAGGAACAGGGACTGTCTCTGACCTGAACTGATTGGCCTGCTCTTTGATCACCTCCCCCTGAGGGGGGAGCAGCATTACCAGGCCACAGAAGAAGACAATGCAGCCACTCCTCATGAGACCTTATTGACTAGGATCAGAAGGAAAGAAAAGAAGTCCTCCCCTATCAGTGGACTTGGAGAGGGGCATGCGTGCAGAGGGTGGATTGGGACGGGAGGAGGGAGGGGGAACCACAGGGGGATACAAAGTGAATAAAGTGTAATTAATTTAAAAAATTTAAAAAAGAAGTAACACTGGAGCCTAGAACAACCTCCCCCTATTCGTCCTTTTCTTCCAGACAGACACTTACTTGGGTTCATCTCCTCACAGTAGGTTTTGATTGCTTTGCTCTACTTTCATTCTCTCATAGGCTTTCTCATGTGGATTCTCTGAGGTGTCCTTACAAGTAACACCCATTAAGAAATTCTTTAATACTTGAAGATGGGTTGTTCTTCTCTTTCAGGGAATGGAAAATGGAAAATTGTTTTGTCTTAGCTGTTTTATCTCAGGCAATATTTTTTTTTAATGCTAAATGGGACATACTTGCCAGAGAGAAGATGGAAAACTCAAGCTTTTCAATGTACATAATGACAAACCAATTAGATAAACTCCAGCAGTGGGGCTGTTATTCCAACATGAATATACTTGTCTATCTGCTGTTTACTCATTTCCAGACCTGGCTTCATCAGCTTATCCTCTCCTGAACCCACTGCATGTGCCTCAAAATGGTAAGATTCAATTCCACTCACTTTAAAAAATTCTCGTGATTTGGATTTAGAGCATCAAGCTCCTTTAAAGATGGAAAATGTGATTTCCCAAAATGTCATGGGCCAAAGCAACTTGAAAACAGTGGATGGGAGTTCTGAAGACTTAAAAAAAATACTTTCTGAGGAATCACAAATTCAAACCTATCTTTGTCTCACAAAATATTATTTTAGAGAATTTAATAGTGAGATGGACTTTTATATTCTTACTTATGTTACCAGTGAGAATTATTTACAGTTACCTTCAGCTAAGTACTGAATAACATGTGTTCTCCAGTGAGAAATCACTTTCTAGTTAGGGTTTTGCATCTTAACAAAGATATTATTTTAGGAACCTTGTTTTTCTGGAATCCAAGAAAATGTGGTGTTGAGCATTCTCATCAGTAGAAGCTGGATTTCTATTTTCCTTAGCTGGAAGTTAACTCTTTTTCCCTGTTTCTTCTAGCAACATTCATCTTCTCTTTGGCTTTTTTAGTTTCTTAAAACTAAAAAAAGCATGTGAGGACAGTTTCCTCACAACATCAAAGGGAGGTTCCTTCTTGGTAACTTAGTCATGTGTCTGTGGAGCCAGGTCTCCTAAGTGAGGTATTTCTTTGTTCCACTTGAATTCTGTGTGTGAGGCTATGCATATGAGTCCTCCCTCTTTGGTGTTTGTATGTTTGTGTATGTATGTAAGTGTGTTGAAGTCAGAGGACAACCTGAAGAGTAATTCCTTACTTGTCATCCACCTTGTTTCTGAAGACAACCTCTAATTGACCTGAGGTTCACCATTAGCTCAGGCAGTCAGTAAGCTCAGGGACCCTTGTGTGTTCACCTCTCCAGTGCTCAGACTGTAAGCAGAAATTACCATCCCCAGTTATTTTCACATGAGTTCTACCGATCCATTGTGGGTCCTCATGCTTGTATGGTAGACACTGACTGAACAATCTCCTCAGCTCTGGCCTTGAAATTCTAAGAGCTTGATCATCATCCTTCTGAATCAAACCTGGTTCCTTGTCTTAATGTTCACTGTCCAGCCCAGGAATGGCAGTGTCTAGTTGAAGCCAAATTCATGTCACCAAATTTATTTCATAAGTTTATTGACATATCATGGACTTCAGTATTCCTTGAAGATAATTGAAAAACAGATGAGAGTGGAAAGTGAAATAATATTGACATCTCCATTAAGAAATAATTGTAGGCAAGGCTAGTTTACTCTGAAAAATGTGGGTGCCTTAGAAAGTAATGACTGGCTTGATCTTTGAATTCTGATCTCTGGGGTTATATGGTTTATCATGTTGTTGCCTCTTCTGCTGGTCCCCAGTCATCTTCCTTAGGATCCTAGGTTTTGTGATTTCCTAGGTCTCATTCTTAGTCATCTTCTCTGGTCTATCTACCAAAATGTCTTAGGTAATTTCAACACTATTCTCTTGGAGTCTTATTCTGCCAATAGCTGGGTGATTCCCAGTTGATGCCTCAACTTTGACATCTCTTCAACATCCCTGCGGCCATTTGTTCATGTTAAATCTCTATTCGTGCACTTATGTGCTTGATAGAGGTTAACATGCTTGATACTAAGCTCACATTGCCTAGTTATTGCCCATTAACCTGCTCCTGCCTGTCTTTCTCACCTGAGCACTATTTCCACTCTGTGGTAGAGCCGGTCACCAGCTCTGCGGTCTTGTTGCCTTCTCATCCTCTTTCTTTCTTTGTTCCATCAACAAAGGCATCAGAAAATTTTGAGACCCTCTCCACAGCCTATCCCTAAGTTTGACTTGTTTCATACCAACTCTCCACTTCTACCATACTTATGCCTCCCTTCTTTCTGCCCTAAAACATTGTCCTTAGTTTGCCTGGGTCACCTCTTCCTCTGCCCCACTTTATTACCTTTCTTTGCCTGCCTGCTTTAGAGTTGTTCTGAGGGGCCACCTGGGAATGAGGAAGAACAACTGGTTATTTGAATTGAAGCCAGGTGCAGAGAGCTCTTGAAGGGCGGAGTGAACTGTTCTGAGAAACAACCAGCTGTAAACTATAGAGCAAAAGTGACCTCATTTTCAGGTATAAAAACCCTGTGCTTTGCATGTTCGGGTCGTCTCCTATCTTTGGAGGGGTGACTCTATCTCGATAGCAATAAAACCTCTTGCTTTTGCATCGAGCTGTGGTCTGTGAGAGTTCCTGGGAAGGGTGATCCTGAGCTCCTGAGCAGTGAGACTCCAGGTCTTACAGTTCTAGAGTTCCTGACCTGCGTGCCCCAAATCTTGCCCCCTTCTCCTCTCAGATTGCATCTCTTCCCTCTTCCTGGACTCATTTCTTTGTAGCCATCCTGCCATTCCTAGAGCATGCCTTGCTGTTTCTAGAACACACTGTGTGCTACTGGATTCTAGGTCTTTTCTTGCTGATTCTTCTGCCTGGGTGCTCTATCTCCACATAGACACAGGGGTCTCCTCTTTTCTCTGTTGACTCTACTTTAAATGCAATCTTACCATGGTAGCTAACCCTAGATGGTTTGTATAAACCAGGAGCACCTCTCCCCTCACCCATGGTGTGTTCTCTTCCTCCCTCTCTGTTCTATTTATTCTTGTAATACTTCTCCTTTTTTTCTTTTCTTTTCTTTTTTTTTTTAAACCATCAGTCATGGAGTCTTATGCCTTTCCCTTTTGTCCTCATTAGTACACAAGCTTTGTGGGAAAAAGGGCTTTATTTTATTCATTATTGAATCTCAGTATCCAGAGCAGTGCCCAGCATGTAGGTAGGGTTCAATCAATACTTGGTTCATTAACCAGCATCTAGATAAAGGAGTTACAAGGAGAGTTTAATAAGTATTCTCAAGAGACCCTCTTTCAACACATCTAATAGGGATTCTTTAGGTGTACAAAGATATTCCTTTTTGTGTCTTGGTGATGTACTGAGAGAGACTCAGTTAAGGCAAATCACAAAAAAAATTGCTCTATATTCATTTATTATTTTCTCAGGAAATTGTGAAAGTTTGCTAGCTCATTTCTGGAAGTTTATTCTGTGACTTAGAAAGATGATACATGGGGTCCAAGCATACTAACACACTCCTGTAGTTCCAGCACTTGGGAAACTGAGGCAGAAGGATAGAGTTGAGAGTAAGCTAGGATGCACAGTGAGCTTGAGGCAAGCTTAAGCTCTCTGCTCTGCACTCAGATTCCTTCAGACGAAGCTTCCTGCTGCTGAGAGTTGTCTGGGTTTGCTCACAGCATGCTCTAGAGCATCCCTGCCCCTTCTTTATGAAGGATAGCAGCAAGAATAGCAGCCATCATTTAAAAATGTGCTCACGTCTAGGGAAATAACCAAGCTTACTCACTGGCAGTTTTCCCCTGCCTTTCTGAAGCTGTAGTAAATCCTTCTCCCCAGTACCGTACAAATAGTTAATTATAGTACCAATAACTGAGCCCTGAGGCAGGAAGCCAGGCACATCTGCAATGTCCAGAGGAGTGACTAGAAGTCGTTCCCTGTTGTAAAATAAAACTAGTGGATTTAGGCAAAAGAGCTTTTCCACTAATATGGGTATAGATATAGGCATCTCTTTTTGATTTCTCCTCCCCATCCCTCACCTCTCCCATCATTTTCTTCTTTGAATGTTGTCAAGTCACCCTGAAAGTACATCACTTATAAACACTTGCTGGACTTTTGACATGGTATCTTAGAAAATGAATTTGGCTGCCAGATGGAAGGTGAAGCCAGGAGCTGCTCCGCTTGCCTCTCACAGCTTCAGCATCTGGGCTCAAAATGTGGTCAAGCTCATTATCCACAGATTCAGGCTTTCCCCTTGAATTTAAAGTGAGATCTGGAGGGAAGTAGCAGGGGCTGAGGTAAGGAGATGTTAGGGACAACTTGACACTGGAAAGCATACTTTCTTTCTTTGTGGTGCTAGATGGGCCTACCCGCCCTAGATCACCCTAAGGACATTACTAAGCCTCCTCTGACCTGTCACATGTGAAAACAGTGGGAAGGGAGTGGAGAAGAGTAGAAAGCCAGGGACCGCAGTGGATCCGAGCATGCTTCCTAAAGAAAAGGTGAGTGTTCTATGCATTTCTGACCTCTAGGATCACTTGAAGAATATTTCTGAGTCAAATGTGAGTTTCTTTCCTTTTCGGAAGACAACGTGAGCTAACTGGGTGTGCCAGCTGTGGTGGGCACTGTGAAGTGTTCCCAGCTTATGTTGCAGAGCCACCCCTCATCCCCAGCTGCAGAAGACCGTCCAGACCTAGCTGCTAACTCTAAATTGCCTTTGGCGCCAGGACACGATTTGTCTAAGTCCAAGAATCCTTGAGGAATACCAGTAGTCTGATCAACCCAGGAGCATACAAGCCTGCTTCCTTGCCTCAACTTTGTGTAGCATTCCTGCTTCCAAATCTCCTGTAGGATTGATTGAGGTAACCCGTTACCAGGACATTCCAAAGCCAATTTCTCCCTCTGCTGACCCCTACCTGCCTCATTCCCCAAGAAAACTCCTGCACATGACTCTACTTCTCAAAATATGTTTCTAGGAAATCTAAGTGAAGATACCATCTTTGTTTACTTTTTCCATCGAGAAATCACACCTCAAGGACTGAATTCTAAAGCATGTAAAGTAGAAATTATGCATGGTTAAAATTAACCATTCAAAAATTCCTTGGGGGAATTTAGACATAAATATTGAGACAACATTCTGCAAGTGTGGAAGTTTGGAACCTGGTCATGTCCCATTGCTCCCACAGCAGATGAAGTCAGCTTGTATTCAGGAAATAGTTTGTATCTGAAGTGTTATCTTCAAATGCTATAACCTCCCATCCAGAAGCTGTGAGAGGCTCAAGGGAACAGGCCAACTGAGTGCTAGCTCTCCTACTTTTCAGTTCCGCCATGGTGGAACACAGAATGACCCAGCAGAGGAGGGAGGCAAGAACTCGCCTTTGCCAGTCCTCTCTTCCTTTTCCTTGTTCCTTCTATATCTCAGCCTCTTCAGTTAACACAAATTATACAAACCTATTGTGCATCTTAATATTTGAATGGCAATTCCTTTAATTTAGAGTTAAATTAGTAATGAGAACATTGTTTTATGGAGCTATAAGCGTATGAGTCAGACCTATACTCACCTCTTGTTTTATTTAAATACATCCTTCTATTGGGAAGGGTGTGGGACTTTATTTCTTTCCCATCAATCATGGCTATGTGACCCCAGAAGCCATTTACCCTGTTAGACTCTGTTTTGTCTAAATGGTAAAATTATGATGTAAAGCTTCAAGGAAAAAGCACAGCCAAGTCTCCTTAGGAATCTTCCTTTTCTTAACTCTTTGTGCAGAGGAGCAGGGAAAATTAGTTTATGACATATGATTCCATGACAAAGCAACACTGTGTAGTGATTAAAGCCCTCTGCAAGCCATGCAACTTTTGTTAAGTCATGAACCACTATTGCTCCCATTGATGCTGCAAGGAAATGAACATTTGAAGAGACAGCAGTTGGCAACAACGTCTAGAGTAAAAGTTTTATAGAAATACAAAATGCTAGTAGAACTATTATACTTGTTGAAATATCATTTATCACCTGTTATGCTACCTAGCTATGTCTCCTGATAAGTAAAAATACAGGCACACGTATATATTCACCCTTTCTGCAGATACTCAGAATATCCCAGATACCTGGGGTAGGACCAAACAGGACTGGTATAAAAAAATGAAATTATTTCTAATGATCTTCTGCTCTACTCATAGATCGGTGCCTAGCCCATTTGTAATTGGAGAGGCTTCAACTGGCAGTTGATGGGAGCAGATGCAGAGAACTAGAACCAAACATTAGACAGAGTTTAAGGATCCTGCAGAAGAGAGGGAAGAAGGATTTTAGGAGACAGTGGGGCCAAGGGCACCAGGAGAACATGGCTCACAGCGTCGGCTAAGCAAGACTCACAGGGGCTCACAGAGACTGAAGTGGCAATCAAGGAACCTGCTTAGGTCTGTGTTAGGTTCTCTGCATTTATGTTATGGTGTGTAGCTTGGGGGTTTTTGTGGAACTTTTAACAGTGGGAATGGGGTGACTTTGACTCTTTCATTCGCTCTTGTGATTCTTCTCCTCCTACTGGGTTGCCTTTTCCAGCCTCTATGTAAGCGTTTGTGTCTAGTCTTACTGTAACTTGTTATGCTGTGTTTGGTTACTATCCTTGGGAGGCCTGCTCTTTACTGAAGGGAAACTGAGGAACAGTGGATCTGGGGGAGAAGGGAGGTGTGGAGGCAACTGGGAGGAGAAGAGGAAGGGTGGATTGCTGTTGGGATGTATTGTATGAGAAGAGAATAAATAAAAAGAAGAGAAAGATGATATTTGGAAAACAAAAGTTTAAGTTGCTAAATATTTTTTGAGCAGAATTTCAAGACAGGAAACCTCACCATTTTAGAGGCAAAACTATGAGAGGAAATAGCCTAAAAGAATGTGAAAACATTCTTTTAAATACAATACTATACATGTTTTCTTTTCACTTGGTGCCCAGTCTGAGAGACTGTCACAAGTTCTATGTGACATTCAGTAAAGTGTCCAAGAGGATAGTTTGGCCAGGCCAAAAGTGGGAGAGAGGACTTTCTTTGGTGGTGTGGTTTCCATTTGAAGTGAAAGGAAATGGTGTTTCCTCTTTTCTCCAATTTTTAACACAAGTAATACATAATATACCATAATTAATATAAATCCAAGACTTTGACCAAACCTCAGTACTTAACAATGACCTGTCCTTATTTAAAAACTGATGCTCAATTAATTCAAGATCTTGGAAAAGAACTGGGAACTAACAGCTTAGCAGTTGTGACAAAATTTCACGTAACTTTTATGGGAAGGAGGCACATTAATTTCTCTGCTTGCTTCGAACCATCGTGGTCCCAAGATTTGCTTTTTTCAGGTGTGTGTGAACTATGGCTGCATTGTTATCTCCTGGCTCTGTCATTATCATGGCTTCCTTCATAGCCCACTCTTATTTTCTCTGATCTGAGTCTATACATAGCTGAGTAGAATTTTCATGCATTATGGCTAAGTTACTGCATTCAATTAGTCAAGTTAAGAAAGAACTCGCAGCAATTACAATTCTCAATTTTGTCTGTTACCCAAGTGTCAATTGCAATGATAAATCCATCTTTTAAAACAAAATAAATTATTTTATTGTTTAAATCCCATGAACAAAGAAAGTCTGGTCTACTATTAGTGGCATTTTAAGAGCAAATCACATGACTCCTATCTACCTTGCTTCAAAAGACAGAAAAATTCTCTCACTTTGGCGATAAGGCAGTGAATGGTTGAAGTGATTCTATTATCAACTGAACTTTTACAAATTATTGGAGTACCAGATAAACGTCACAAACATGCTCAAAACCAGATCTTTAAAAAGAAGAAAATATCAGATCATGTGACTGGATGATAGACATGTGGAAGAGAAAGAAGCTAGGAAATCACCCTGTTTCTTGGGGTAGGAGAAATGGGGGACATTTTCAATGGCCTGATAGAATTCTCCTCTCCTCTCCTGTCCTCTCTTCTCCTCTTCTCCTCTCCTAAGGCTTCATATACCCTTTCTAGCCTTTCTAGAAATTTCTGAAGTTAAAAAAAAGAACTAAAACAGGCTTTAAAATGAGTCTTGCAGGATAATTTTATGCTCTAATAGATTGCTTAGAAAATAAAATATACATTGTAATCTTAAGCCAATATAACTTCTTTTAGTAAATAAAGCATAAGTTGATTTTGTTTGTTTGTTTTATCAAATCACCCATTTGACAAATGTCTATTGCTTATAAAGTAGTGTGAGTTCTATATTCATTTTCAACTATATTTTACTTTAAAAATCTATTTCAGAAGTGCAAGTTTGATAGGAGAGAGCTGTAAAACAAACATCGTCTTAAATAAATCTGTCCAATAGCTTTTCAAGGTCTTGGAGAATTTATGTGACTTTGATATGCTGACTGTGGACCACGATTAAGTTTGACTTTGAGCTTTGCTGACGCAGCTCTGAACAAGTTAGACAAATCGCAGAAAAGTTTTTGGCAGAGAATATTTGTTTTGAGCATGATGTTGAAAATACATTTTTATTTTTATTGTTTCATCCCAGATTTTGATTTATCACATTTGCAAATTCAGTTACCACCTAAGCTTTTCAGATACATTTGTCCATGGCTGTGTCATGAGTGTTAATATATGTAGGAAGAAACTATATGATATTTTAGAAAGTAAAAAATGCTTTCTCATGAGAGTTGGTAGGTGTAAGCTTGGAAGAAATGGAATAGCAACTGGCCTCCTTTACCGGTGATTACGAATGCATCAAAAGATACGCTAGACTCTTCTGCTCCTTAGATATATATTTTAAAATAATGACAAAAAAAGCAAAACAAGCAAAGAAGAATGACTATTTCATAATTTAAAACTGAGAGCCTTTTTTTTCTATCCCACTCCTAGGCATCTATCCAAAACATGCTCAAGTACACAAGGACATTTGTTCAACCACATTCGTAGCAGCTTTATTCGTATTAGCCAGAATCTGGAAACAACCCAGATGTCCCTCAACAGAAGAATGGATACAGAAATTGTGGTACATTTACACAATGGAATACTACTCAGCAATTAAAAACAAGAAAATCATGAAATTTGCAGGCAAATGGTGGGAACTAGAAAAGATCATCCTGAGTGAGGTATTCTAGAAGCAGAAAGACACACATGGTACATACTCACTTATAAGTGGATATTAGACATATAATATAGGATAAACATACTAAAATCTGTACACTGAAAGAAGGTAAGCAAGAAGGAGGACCCTGGGTAAGATGATCAATTTTCATTCAGAAAGGCAAATTGGACAGACATTGGAAGATAGAGAAAAGAGGAACAGAGCAAGAGCCAATCGCAGAGGGCCTCTGAGAGACTCTACCCAGCAGGGTATCAAAGCAGATGCTGAGACTTATAGCTAATCTTTGGGCAGAGTACAGGGAATCTTATGAAAGAAGGGAGATAGGGCAGATCCAAGATGGCTGCACCAAGAGGATACTATGTAGGATGAGCAGGAAAGCAGTGACTGCACAGTGATCAACAGACTGAACTCTGGGCCTTAAAACACCAGTGATTGTGTTTCCTAGGTGAGATGAAACCCCATGGTGTGGGAAGCAATGGGTTCTTTCTCTGGTCATGCAGCTAAACCCTGGAAGAGTTTCTGAATCCCAGCAGGTGCTTGGTCACCAGCCCAGAGCCACATGTCTGCATGCTCTGATCACCATCCCAGTCTGAACGATGGGTCCCACAACACCAGAGACTGGGTTTTCTGGTAGAGAGAAAACCCCACAGTGGAGGAAGAAATTGGGACCGACCTTAGGTCACTCAGACAGTATCCTGGAAAAAGTCCCAGGATCCAGCAGGCGCTCAGCCACTAGCCCAGAGACCCACCTGTGTGCTGGACCACTGTCCCAGATAGAACTGCGGGCCCCCAAACACCAAAGACTGGATTTCCTTTTTGGGAAGAAACCCTACAGTGTAGGAAACATCAGGTCTGACCTCAGGGCACCCAGCTGAGGTCACCCCCACCTCTCAGAAAAGTTCTAAGGAAAAGTTTCCGGGTTCCTGCAAGTGCCCCGTCACCAGCACGGAGCCACTCACCTGAGCCTGTTTGCTCTACTCACCATCCCAGACTGAACTGTGGACCCCAAACCACCACAAACTGGGTCTCCTTGTCGGGAGGAAACCCCAAGTTGGGGAAAATATCAGGTCCGACTTTAGGACACCCAGCTAATCCCTGGAAAAGTCCCTGGGCTCCTGCAGGCTCCAGGCTATAGCTTTTTGCTGCACGCATGAGTGTTGTGCTCACCTCCCACTGATTACTGCTTGGGTACTGCGGCACAGAGCTCCAACCTCAGGCCTACAGAGCCTGGGATCCACAGGATTAGCCCCCAGACTTTGCTCTAAGGTGAAACCTGCCTCCATATCTAAACTGACCAAAACACTGGGGCTCCCTGCTTCAGCAGCAGCAGCTCATTATAAATTCAGAGCAAGAAACCCAGTGGCAGGGCAGCTGTTTCCAGGACTTTTCCTGGTGAGAGGAGAGCTCCTCTGACTACCAACAACCTAAGTTAGCACACAGGTCCATTCACCTGAGGTGAGCTGTGGCAATTCCTGAGAAGTACTGGTCATTTGGTGACTATACCCAAAAAGCTAAGGAGGCCTACTTCAGGAACAACCATCTTCCTGACAAGGGAATTCTTCCCACCCCAAAGTTCCGGCAGGCACCAGAAACTAACAACTAACACCTGAGACAGCCAGATGGGTGGAGGCCAGCATAAAAGCACAATCAACAAAAGACAAAGCAATATGGCATCTCCAGAACCCAGTTATGCAGGGGCAAGTATCCCTGGACACCATATCATAAGTGAAATTCAAGAAGATGACCTTACATCTATGCTTATGAAGAGGATAATGGAGGAAACAAATAAAATGCATAAAGAAATACAGGAAGATGCAGCCAAACAGTTTGTGGCCTTCAGAGAGGAAATAATTAAATCACTGAAAGAAATGAAAGAAACAAAGGAATGTTCAAACAAACAGGTAAAAGAATTGAAGGAAAAACAGGAAAATACAGTCAGACAGGTAAAGGAAATCAACAAAACAGTTCAAGATCTGAAGATAGAATTGGAAAAATTAAAGAAAGCATAAATGGAGGAAATTATGGAGAGGAAGAAATTAGGGAAAAGACAGGAACTACAGAGGTAAGCATAACCAACAGACTACAAGAGATGGAAGAAAGAATCTCAGGTGTGGAAGATACAATGGAAGAAATTGATGTATCCATCAAAAAAAAAAAAAAAAAAAAAACGATAAATCTAAAAAATTCCTGATACAAACCATCCAAGAAATCCAAGACAACATGAAAAGACAAAACCTAAGGATAATAGGAATAGAAGACAAAGAAGATTCCCGTCTCCAAGGCCTGGAAAATATTTTCAACAGAATCATAGAAGAAAATTTCCTCAATTTAAAGGAGAGACCCTATAAGCACACAAGAGGCCTACATAACACCTAATAGATTAGACAAAAAAGAATATCCTCCCACCACATAATAATAAAAATAGTAAGTATACAGAACAAAGAAAAAAAATAATAAAAGCTTCAAGGGAGAAAGGCCAAGTAACATATAATGGCAAACCCATCAGAACCATACCTGACTTCTCAACAGAGACTATGAAAGCCAGAAGGGCCTAGACAGAGATCATGGAGACCCTCAGAGGACACAGATGTTAGCCCAGACTACTATACCCAGCAAAACTATCAGTCATTATAGATGGAGAAAACAAAAGATTCAACTTTAAACAAAACCTACCAAAAAAAAACCCCATCCTTAAAGAAGACACTAGAAGGAAAAATACAACCCAAGAAAGCTAACTACATTCAGGAAAATACAGGCAATAAATAATCTCACTACAGCAAAACTAAAAGTAGCCAAGCACACAAACACTACCACAATCAACATCAACATAAAAAAAATCTAACAGCCATAGGTCATTAATCTCTCTCAACATCAATGGACTCAATCCTCCAATAAAAAGATACAGACTAACAGAATGGATGTGTAAACAAGACCTAACAATCTGTTACATGCAAGAAGCACACCTAAGACACAAAGATAAAGATTACCTGAGAGTAAAGGGCTGGAAGATGCTTTTCCAAGCAAATGGATCTAAGAAGCAAGCAGGAGTAGCCATTCTAATATCTAATAAAATAAACTTTCAACCAAAATTAATCAAAAGAGATGGAAAAGTCACTTCATACTCATCAAAGGAAAATTCCACCAAGAAGACATCACAATTCTAAACATCTATGCCCCCAAAACAAAGGCACCCACATTTGTAAAATAAATAGTAATAAAACTTAAACCACACCTACATCCACACACATTAATAGTGGGAGACTGCAGCATGCTCAACAAAAGACAGGTCAATAAAACAGAAATTAAACAAAGAAACAATGACTCTAACAAATGTCATGAATCAAATGCACCTAACAGACATCTACAGATCCTTTCACCCAAACACCGAAGAATTTACCTTCTCAGCTCTTCATCAAATCTTCTACAAAATAGACTATATATTCAGGCACAAAGAAAGCCTCAGCAGATACAAAGATTGAAACAATCCCTTGTATCCCATCAGACCACCATGGACTCAAGCTGGAACTCAACAATAACAAAAAGCAAAAAGCCTACACACACATGGAAACTGAACAACTTTCTACTCAATAGCAGCTGGGTGGAAGAAGAAATAAAGAAAGCAATTAAAGACTTCCTAGAATTCAGTGAAAATGAAGGCACAACATACCCAAACTATGGGACACAATGAAAGCAGTGATAAGAGGAAAGTTCATAGTATTAAGTGCCTTCAAAAAGAAATTTGATAGTCTGCAGGGCATAGTCTTTCAGAGGCCCTCTGTGGTAGGCTCCTGTCCTGTTTCCTGTTTTTTCCCTCTTCAAATGTCTGTTCCTTTGCCTTTCTGAGTGAGGATTGATCATCTTACCCAGGGTCCTCCTTCTTGCTTAGTTTCTTTAGGCATATAGTATGTTTATCCTATATTATTTTACTATGTTTACCCTATATTATTTTTCTAATAAGATCTGGAGGGGACAGGAGTTCCACAAGGAGAACAAAGAAACCAAGAAATCTGGTCCAGGGGTCTTTTCCAAGACTGATACTCTAACCAAGGACAATTCATGGAGATAATCTAGAACCACTTCACAGATGTAGCCCATGGCAGCTCAGTCTCTGAGTGGGTTCCCTATTAATGGGAACAGGGATTGTTTCAGACAGTGGCTGGCTCTTTGATTACCTCCTCCTGAGGGAGGATCAGCATTACCAGGCCACAGAGAAAGACAATGAAGCTAGTCCTGATGAAACCTGGTAGGCTAGGGCCAGAGGGAAGGGGAGGAGGACTTTCCCTTTCAGTAGATTTGGAGAGGGACATGGGAGGAGATAAGGGAGAGAGGATGGGATTGGGAGGGAATGAAGGAGGGGGATACAGCTGGGATACAAAGTGAATAGACTGTAATTAGTATAAAAAATAAAAAATAAGAATAAATTAAAATAAATTATAAATTAAAAAATACCAGGTAAATAAATTAAATAGTCCTATATCCCCTAAGGAAATAGAAGCTGTCATCAAACGTCTCCCATCCAAAAAAAATCCAGGACCAGATAGATGGTTTCAGCACAGAATTCTACCAGACTTTTAAAGAAGAGCTATCACAAATCCTCTTCAAACAATTCCACAAAATAGAAACAGAAGGATCATTACCAAATTCATTCTATGAAGCCACAGTCACCTTGATACCTAACCCTCACAAATACCCAACAAAGAAAGAGAATTTCAGGCCAATCTCACTCATGAACATTGACACAAAAATACTCAACAAAATACTTGTGAACCAAATCCAAGAACACATCAACAATATCATCCACTATGACCAAGTTGGCTTCATGCCAGGTATGCAGGGGTGGTTCAATATACCGAAATCCATCAATGTGATCCACCATATCAACAAACTGAAAGAAAAATACACATGATCATCTCCTTAGATGCTGAAAAGCATTTGATAAAATCCAGAATTCCTTCATTAAAGTCATGGAGAGATCAGGGATACAAGGCACTTACCAAAACATGGTAAAGGCAATATACAGCAAGTCTATAGCCAACATCAAACTAAACAGAGAGAAACTTAAATCAATCCCACTGAAATCATGGACAAAGCAATGAGGTCCACTCTCTGCATATCTCTTCAATATATTTCTTGAAGTCCTTGCTAGAGAAATAAGACAATTAAAGGACATCAAGGGGATTCAAACTGAAAAGGAAGAAGTCAAAGTATCACTAGTTGTAGATGATATGATAGTATACATGACTGACCCCAAAAATTCTACAAGGGAACTCCTACAGCTGATAAATACCTTTAGCCAAGTGGCTGGATACAAAATTAAATAAAAAAAAAATCAGTAGCACTTCTGTACATAAAACACAAATGGTCTGAGAAAGAAATTAGGGAAACAATACCCTTCACAATAGCCACAAAGGACATAAAGTACTGTGGTGTAACTCTAACCAAGCAAGTCAAAGATATATATGAAAAAAAAAAAAAACCTTCCAGTCTCTGAAGAAAGAAATAGAGGAAGATATCAGAAGATGGAAAGATCTCCCATGTTCATGGCTTGGCAGAATTAACACAGTAAAAATGGCCATCTTACCAAAAGCAATCTACAGATTCAATGCAATTACCATCAAATTACCAACAGACCTTAAAAGAAAAATTCTCAACTTCAAATAGAATAACAAGAAACCCAGAATTGCTAAAACAGTCCTCTACAATAAAAGATTTTTTGGAGGTATCTTCCATCCCTGATCTCAAGCTGTACTATAGAGCAACAGTAATAAAAACTGCATGGTTTTGGCATAGAAACAGAAGGGTGGATTAATGGAATCTAATAGAAGACCGAGAAATAAACCCACACATCTATGGAAACCTGATTTTTGACAAAGATGCCAAAACCATACAATGGAAAATAGATAGCATCTTCAACAACTGGTGCTGGTCTAACTAGATATCTACAAGTAGAAAAATTCAAATAGATCCATACTTATCACCCTGTACAAAACTAAAGCCCAAGTGGATCAAAGACATTAACATAAAAGCAGACACACTAAATCTGTTAGAAGAATAAGTGGGGAAGAGCCTTGAACTCATTGGCACAGGAGACAACTTCCTGAACAGAACACCAACATCACAGGCTCTAAGATCAACAATGAATAAATGGGACCTCATGAAACTGAAAAACCTTCTATAAAGCAAAGGACACTGTCATCAGAACAAAATTACAGGCTTCAGGCTGGGAAAGGATCTTCACCACCCCTACATCTGACAGAGAGCTAATAGCCAGAACATATAATGAAATATGCTTAAGTACACAACAAGGACATTTGCTCAACCATGTTCATAGCAGCTTCATTCATAATAGCCACAATCTGAAAACAACCCAGTTGTGTCCCTCATCGGAGGAATGGATGCAGAAATTGTGGTACATTTACACAATGGAATACTGCTCAACAATTAAAAACAAGGAAATCATGAAATTTGCAGGCAAATGGTGAGACCTAGAAAAGATCATCCTGAGTGACCCCAGAAGAACAACATACATTGTATATACTCACTTATCAGTGGATATTAGACATATAAAGAAGCTAAGCAAGAAAGAAGACCTTGGGCAAGATGCTCAATCCTCATTCAGAAAGGCAAATGGGATAGACATTGGAAGAGGGAGAAAACAAGGAAGAGGGCAGGAGCCTAGCACAGAGGGCCCCTGAAAGACTCTACCTAGCAGGGTATTAAAGCAGATGCTGAGATTCATAGCCAAACTTTGGGCAGAGTGCAGGGAATCTTATGAAAGAAGAGGAGACAGAAAGACCTAGAAGGGACAGGAGCTCCACAAGGAGAGCAACAGAACCAAAACATCTGAGTATATGGGTCTTTTCTGAGACTGATTCTCCAACCAAAGTCATGGAGAATAACCTAGAACCCATGCACAGAGGTAGCCTATGGCAGTTCACTATCCAAGCGGCTTCCAAGGGGGACAGGGACTATCTCTGTCATGAACTGATTGGCCTGCTCTTTGATCACCTCTCTGGGGGGCGGGGAGCAGTTTACCAGGCCACAGAGGAAGACAATGCAGCCAGTCCTGATGAGACCACATAGACTAAGGTCAGATGGAAGGGGAGGAGGACCTCCCCTATCAGCGGACTGGGGGAGGGACATAGAGGAGAAGAGGTTGGGAGGGCAAGATTAGGAGGGGATGAGGGAGGAGCTACAGCTGGGATCAAAGTGAATAAACCATAATAAATAAAAAGTATTAAAAAACTAAGAGTTGATAACAGTTCATCCATTCAGCCACCACTTGTTGAAGGTCTACTGTATATTCATAGTACATAGTACATAGTACATAAAGGCATTGCAGAAATAAACAGCACACAAGCTTAAGTCATGATATTCAATAGTATGCCAGTATTTTTTCAGAGGAAAAACCTGGAGTAGAGGATACTTTTGAGGTAATGCATGTCTGCTCTTGATGGGTGTATTAAAGGTTTAGCTTCCCAACCCTTTCTAGCATTTCTAGATTTCACTAAATAGTAAGTGGACTGGAAATTATTGACATTTCTATCCTAAAGCCAAGCCAGAGAAAAGCAGAAACCTTCCTCAGTCATCTGTCTTTCTCACTATCTGCTGCTTGTCTTTCTTCTATACATTTGTGTGTGTGTGTGTGTGTGTGTGTGTGTGTGTGTGTGTGTTGGTGATTAATCCTGGTTTCATAGAAAAAAAGCTGCTTAGCTGAGTGTAACCCCAAGAGTTTGTATTAGATCATCTCATTGTTTTGCATGCGCACAATTCCTTGGGCTTTATGTTACCTCTCAGAAGCCACAGACTTGTGAGTAAAGGGACCAGGAAAGATGATGCTAAGGTAACATGCATAATTTGGGTTTGTTGGCATAGGGAAGGACTCCTTAACTTTTCAACTCGTAACCATTTGTATTCATAATTTTTTACATGAGTCCACATATCAAGGTTTATAAAATAGCTGCACAAAATAAACACTTAATGATAATTCATAAATTTATTTAACAGTTTTTGGCACACCTATAATTTTAGCATTTAGTAAAGATGAAAGAAAAATTTCTATACTGAGATAGATATATTTGTTGCTGCTTAAAGTATTACATATTGGCTAAATATCTAATTAAACATTTTTAATATTTCTCAGAGTTGATGGATGCTTTTATTTTATAATTGGCCTCTTTGCATAAACACATAGCACAAAATGCTGTTTAGGGCTGTTACAAAAATCATTCGAAATTCTGCTTCAGCCAAAATGAATTCAATGACTTTTTTTAAGACTCAAGTCATCGGCTCAAACAGCATTTGTTAAAGGCAAACATTATACAGTATGATACAATGTAATGTAATTGTATACTAATTTGATACATGCTGAGGAATGCTGGGAGGAAAATACTTAAAGTCTTTGTTTTCCATCATTAAACCACTATATTTCTGTCAAGAAGAAAATTTTGTATGGTAAAGCACTGTCACTCATAACGTGCAATGTGCTTGAATCTGGACTGATGTGTGTGGCGCTTTGAATGCTTGGCCTCCACAGGCTAATATATTTGAATGCTTGGCCTCTAGCTGGTGGAGCTGTTTGGCTAGCTTTGAGGTTTCAAAAGACTTGTGCTCTCTCTTTATCTCTGCCTCACGGTTGTGGATCAAGATGTGAGCTCTGTGCTGTTCCTCCACTAAGTTTGGTGGACTGTCACCCTCTAACTCCAACTGTGAGTCAACTCAGTGGTTTCTTTTATAAGTTGTCTTGGTCAGGGTGTTTGAGCGCAGCAATAGAAAAGTAGCTGATGCTGTGTGTCAGGCAGTATTGGTCAGCATTGCATTCTGGGATGACAAAGTGCACATGTATGTCAGAACCAGGCTGCCACGAAGCTACATGGCAAAGTGCAGGCACAGGCTGCCAGATGCACATTGGATTCATTGTTCATGTGATTTTGAATGAAGTTTTGGCTGTTACATGGTCAGAAACCTTTTCTGTTCTAATTATCTTATACTTTCCATATTTATTTACGCAGCCTCACCTGGGCTGCAGCCCACAGCTTGAGAGGTTATGGTCTAGAGGACATTTTCAGAGAAGGAAGAAACAAGTTACTCTTAAATTCTGGCTTATGAAACGGTTTGTGACATTTATGCAAGAACTGAGAGGCTGTATCAACTATTCTTCAGGTTCCCCGGCCCTTGTACCTTTTACTTCTCTATTGTTTACTTTCATTTTGCAATCTGTTGTCATATGCTTAGTAACTCTGTCTTAGTTAGGGTTGCTACCACTGTGATAAAACACCATGACCAAAACAACTCAGGAAGGAAAGAGCGTATTTTGATGAGACATCCATATCGTTGTTCATCATTGAAGGATGTGAGGAAATGAAGTCAAACAGGTCAGGAACCTGGAGGCAGGAGCTGATGCAGCTTGATCTTACAGAGGCATTTTCTCCAGAGAGGCACCCTCCTCTCTGAAGACTCTAGCTATATCAGTTGATATAAAACTAGCCAGAACAAACCCCAAGGCTGGATATGCTCAAACAGCACTTGCTTGCATTTTTGTTAAGGTTTATAAAGCCTCAAGATGAATTTTCACATTGCTACTTTTGCATTGTTCACCAATGATT
Organism: Psammomys obesus; assembly: GCF_907164565.1. Lineage (NCBI taxonomy): Eukaryota > Metazoa > Chordata > Mammalia > Rodentia > Muridae > Psammomys > Psammomys obesus. Next base: position 6,432,942 of record NW_026586816.1, read on the forward strand.
TTTGTTTCAGAATAGTGTCTGCCCTGGTGAGGACAGGAGTGTCACAAGAAGACCAACAGAGTCAACTAACCAGGGTCCAAAGAAGCTTGAGAAGACTGAAGTACCAACCAAGGACCATGCATGGACAGAACCTAGGCCCCTACACATATGTATCCAATGTACAGCTTGGTCTTCGTGTCGGTTCCCTACTTAGGGGAGCAAGGGCCTGTCTCTGACAAGAACTTTGTTGCATGCTTTTTGATCATTTCTCCCTGGCAGACCTGCCTCACTAGGCCACAGGGGAAGAGGATTCACTTAGTCCTGATTTGAGTTAAAGTGCTGGGGTGGGTGGAGGGGGATCTCCCTTTACTAAGGGTAGGGGAACGAGAATTGGAGGCAGAGGGAGGAAAGAAGGGAGGAACTATGATTGGGATGTAAAATAAATAAATGAAAGAAAGAAAGAAAGAAAGAAAGAAAGAAAGAAAGAAAGAAAGAAAGAAAGAAAGAAAGAATAGTGCCTTCCAATTCTGATCTATGCAGATGTCTAACTCTATATGAGCAGAAGACTATCACACAGAAAGCATTAAAGCCTTAATGTAGCATTAGGGAATGTAACATTTTGGAATGAAGCCATTGTAAATAGACTTTTCTTGAAAAAAACAAAACATTTTTGTTGTTGTTTAAGATGTATGAGAACTTCATGCTCTATTTCTTCTTCTAAAATGAACTTATTATTGACAATATTTAGGTTATTGAACCTTGACTAGATTCCCTGATGACTTCTGTGGGCCTTTGTGGGCAGGACAGATGTTTACCCATAGCAGGTCCCGGCAGTTGGCTACTAGGACACTTAAAGTGCATGATGTAAAAGAACAGCTGCCCCTGTTAATGAAATGGGTAAAGTGTTGAGAAGAAGGACAAATGAGTAGAATTACCAAGATGTGAACTCCTTCTATATTACCAACCAATCTCAATATTCCCTTTTGTAGACATAACATGACACCAAGCGTCACCATGGCAGGGATCATTTCAGTAAGTGCTTACGTGAATAATCTCAGTTTAGTGGCCCCATATAATCTCCTTGATCTAAACATTGATCTTTTTAGATAGCTATGCTTCAGTTCTGTTTTCAATTCAGGCTTAAAAGGATCTCTCTCTCTCTTTTTGTTTTATTTTTATTTTTGTTGTTGTTTTGTTTTTTGCCTCATTCCTTTTGGGTGTTTTTTAGTATGTGGGAGAGCAATGCCTTTGAATTGAAGAAGAAAAAATAGCAGGGCTTCTATATTATTATAGAAGTAAAAGAAAAGTGAATGGCCATCATAGGTAAACTAGAGCATGGTTGATATGAGGGAAAATAAGCTTTACAGTGTCCCTGGATGGTCCGTACCTAGTTGTCTCCACTTTGAATTTATAAATGACATTAGTACGATTCCATCTAATGTTACCCAAGGGTGTCCCTGGGCAGTTAGTTAGTACGGCCAACCACAAGGCTATAAAAGACAGATCTTCACCTGGGTAGTAGTGGTAACTTCCACAAGAGACTCAGCATTAGACCCTTGGTCTTTATTACAAGGGCATTAATAGAATAGCTTCTCAGAATCAAAATTCTCAGATCATGTGAGAAGACTTATATTAAGAAGCAAAACAAAACTACCTGTGGCCTGTCATCTGGTGACTTGCTTGGGAGCCTTTACTTTCTAGTTAAAGCCCCAAATAAAACTGATGAAATGTTCATCAGTTTCAGAAGAATAAATTCTAGGTCTACTCACCTCAAAAAGGATCTTGTCCAAATCTGAAATCAAACACCTTACCCACTTACTGTCTCTTCCTTAAGAGTCATGAGTAAGAGGTCACACTGCCTTCAAGAGCATACACAGAAAGTTGACTTTGGTTTTACTTTGCCTTTTGGACATGGCCTAAGAAAAATTAGAATATTTCCAGTGGGATGAGTGTATAGGTACACAGGGAGTTGGAGATTAGAAGAGGGATGTGCTGTGATGGTCCAAGTTTCTACTCTAAAGAAGCAGGAATATTAAAGAGGAATTCCTCATGCCTAAGATCTTACATGTGGTTGGAGGAAAAACAAATTTTAGCTGTCTGAGGAGTAGAAAATATGACCTGGAATCCAAGTGTGAGGTAAAAATCGGAGGTAAAAGATGGAGATCATGAATATTAAGAAGACTGCTGAGTTCTCTTTGCAGCAAATGGAGGCCATTATAGAGATTGACAACTGTTACAATGCAGAGAACTACTGATCATGGGGTAACCAGCCCTCGTGGACATACTGCAGCACCATCTCTTCAGTCTTGACATTAAGAAAGAAGGGAGCAGAAAGATTATAAGACTCTATCTATCTATCTATCTATCTATCTATCTATCTATCTATCTATCT
>NW_026586816.1:6435322-6445751 GCF_907164565.1 Psammomys obesus
TCTATCTATCTATCTATCTATCTATCTATCTATCTATCTATCTATCTATCTATCATCTATCTATATGAACTGCACATATGTATCATTAAGTGGACTCAGCAGCTCTTGTTTATATATTTAATTATTTTTATAAAAATCTAGCAACGACTAAAAAAAGAGGCCATAAATTTGAGAAGGAGCAAAGAGGAGGGAATGGGTTGAAAAGAGGAACGGGAAAGGGTAGATGGCATAAGTATTTTTTAATTAAAATATTACTAAAATTATAAAAGAAGACAGCAGAGGAGTCAGCATCAGATGGGGGTAGAGAGAATACAGGGAAGAGTGGGGAGTGGGCTCTGTGGCTGCAGTTATGACTGGATACTCAGACTCCAGCTGTAGGTGATGGCCAGCCTGTAGGGAGCCAGTGTACATATTTTTCTGTTCACAATATGAAACACAGAAACTTTTTCAGAGCATTAGTTTGCCAGTAGAAACCATCCATAAACAGTAAAACATTGTGTGTCATAGGCCAAATCATGCTTCCAGGCAATCTGCAACCAGGAGAAGGCAGTGAGGCACTCGTGTTTCCTCCTCCACCCATATGCTTGTGGCCTGGGGTTATTTACTATGCACAAAACAGGAGCAGTTAGTCTACAGTGTCTGCCAATGATCCATTTCTTCTATCAAAACATACAGAACCCCAGCATTTCAGCATCTCCTGCCTGCCCTCTGCATCCACTGGGCGAGTGCTGCTGTAGCAGTGGGGCTTGAGAAAGACTCAGGTTTCTGAGGACTCACCCTGGGGTCTCTCTCCAGCTGCTGCTTGTGGTGCAGGCTGCGTCTTCTTTTGGCCTTTGCAAGGCCGTTGTGATAAAAATGATACAGGCCTTCCGCGAAGGGGAGCTGTGGAAAGCCAAACAGACAACAGGATGGTTAGTTTTTGTACTGGTACCAGGCTAGGGCATGTAAGCAAGAACTGTGTGAAGATGCGGTTCACGCCTCGTGCTAGAGTCCCATTCTGTGTTCTTGCTTTCCTTACTTTGCTCATCTGGCATCCATTTCTTCCCTTTTCTTCAAACATCCTTTATTCTTTCTTCTAGGTTGTAGCTTTTACAACCTGTCTTCACATACCAAAATCTCCAGGCTCTTCTTTCAGACAAGTGTTTATACACCACTTGGTACCCAGAAGCCCTAGGGCTGTGCTGTGACAAAGTACTCTCTTGCAGGTCAACTAGCTAATCTTTCTCGGGGTTTCCATGTAACTCTTTGGTAGCACGTATCAGGTTGGAAACAGTGTGGTCACTGAAAACTGACAGGAGCCTGCTGGCTGCGAGGCCAGATTCCACACCGTCTTCCTATATTCTAACGGTGCCTGAGATCAGGTGTGGGTGCCAAGGACAGAGAGAGAAGCCACAGCAAAGAGATCTTCTCTTCCTCTAAGAGCCATAGAGGATCTAGCATGTACTGCTGTTTGTTCTATGGTCCCAGGTAACTTCAGGGCACCTCCCTGTTTCACACACACAAACACACACACACACACACACACACACACACACACACACACTCCATACACATATGCATATATATGAAGACCCAAGGGTTCTAGGTCTCTGTTTCTCTTCCACATTCCTTCATTTATTACTTGTAGCACTTGCCTTGAACAATTAATTTAGCTGAATGCTTCACAATTAAGAAAATAATGTGAATAGGTATATATATTACTGGATATATATATCCAGTAATTACTGGTATATATATTACTGGTTTTCATGACATTTTTCAAAGGAGTTCCTGAATTAAAGCATTTCACTATTCAATGTATTTGAAGGTGAAATGTAGCTATGTGTTCCAACCAAGTGCTTGGAAGAAAAGGAAACATGATGCTTTGGAAGAAGTTATTCAAAATTAAATGGGACCCATCTGAGAATTTTTAGATAAAGTAGGATTTCAACATGCCATAAATATTTCTTAAATAACTGTAATCATTAGAAAAGGAACATATAGTATCAGGAAAATACAAACAATGCACAAAAGATCCCAAATTTTAAATTTTCACTCTTTCATTTTTCAGTAGTATTAGGCATAAAGGATACCCCCCCACCAAACCAGCCCATTCTCAAGAATAAATTATTATTATTATTACTTTAAATAATTGTAATAATCTTGGTCACACATGTCACATGAATTATTATATAAATTGGGTTGTTCTTTTTTTATTTGCCTCTCACATACTATCTCACACTCCCACTTTTACCTCTCTGTTGGTAGCTTTTTGCTATGTCATGAAAGAAACCATGATGTAACTAGAATTTCCATTGCTGATACATGCTTAGAAATTTATTTCTCTCTTTCTTGTTCTTGTTTAATAGTTAAAGACACTGCTGTGTTTTGGGACAAGGAGACCTTCAAGAAAGATGAGGTGATGATCTCCAAAATTCACTTTCACAAAAACAACTAAAACCCTGGAAAAGTTGCCAAACAACCATTTCAGAATTCTAAGAATCAACAAGAAGCCGGCAGCTTCCCAAGGAGCATCTAAACAAGGACAGTTCTCTGACAACAATAATCAAACATCTGTGGGGTTTATAACCTGCCCCATCTGTCCGCTGATGCCAAATCCTACAGTTTCTTTGAAAGCAGATAGCTGCTCAACTGCTTCAATCATAGTATCTGTGTCCAATAGCAACTTAACAGGCACTGGAGGAGGTGCCCAGGGTTGGAGTTATTCAAGAAGCCCCATTCCCAGACACTCTAAAATATCCAGAAAGTCCCACTTACAGGGATAAAGATTATGTGACCCATGCATTGTTCACTGAGGAAGGCTTCATCTTTGGGGTATTTGTTGAAGGCAGTCCATGCCAATCACCTAACACTGCAACTGCCTACACTAGAAATGCCAACTGTGGCTAATGAGCAACTGGCCCAGGAGCTTCAACTAAAGATAAAGTGAGATATTTACAGGGCTTTCTTTATCTTTATTTGAAGCTCCCAGGCCAGTTGAATACTATTAAGCAATTAAGAACAAGGAAATCATGAAATTTGCAGGCAAATGGTGGGAACTAGAAAAGATCATCCTGAGTGAGGTATCACAGAAGCAGAAAGACACACATGGTATATACTCACTTATAAGTGAATTAGACATATAATATAGATAAACATACTAAAATCTGTACACCTAAAGAAGGTAAGCAAGAAGGAGGACCCTTCTTGGGTAAGATGATCAATTCTCACTCAGAAAGGCAAATGGGATAGACATAGGAAGAGGGAGAAAACAGGCAACAGGACAGGAGCCTAGCACAGAGGGCCATTGAAAGACTATCCAGCAAGGTATTAAAGCAGATGCTGAGACTCATAGCCAAACTTTGGGCAGAGTGAATGGAATCTTATGAAAGAAGGGGGAGATAGAAAGACCTGGAAGGGACAGGAGCTCTACAAGGAGAGCAACAGAACCAAAACATCTCGGTCAAGAGGTCTTTTCTGAGACTGATATTCCAACCAAGGACCATTCGTGGAGATAGCCTAGAACCCCTGCACAGATGTAGCCCATGGCAGCTCAGTGTCCAAGTGAGTTCCCTAGTAATAGGAACAGGGGCTGTCTCTGACATGAACTCAGTGGCTGGCTCTTTAATCACCTCCCCCTAATGGGGGAGCAGCCATAAAGGAAAACAATGCAGCCAGTCCTGATGAGACCTGATAGGCTAGGGTCAGATGGAAGGGGAGGAGGACCTCCCTTATCTTTGGACTTGGGGAGGGGCATAGGAGGAGATGAGGGAGGAAGGGTGAGATTGGGAGGGGGTGAGGGAGGTTGCTACAGTAGGGATACAAAGTGAATAAACTGCAATTAATAAAACTTTAAAAAATACCCTAAAAAAGAACAATAAAAATAAAATGGGGATGGAAACTTCTACCTGAGCATCAGAGATGTACTGTCAGACATACTCGAAGCCTGCCAGCAAATAATAATAATAATAATAATAATAATAATAATAATAATAATCAGTTACTATTTTGAAGACAATGCCAGTCCAGTCTTTAACTGACAACCAGGCCAAACAAGAGAGACTGGGCAGATTCATTAGAGCATTCAAAAAGTCACAGAGCTTGCAGAATTAGTCGAGGAAACACACCGAACAAACAAATCACCACAACAGTGCGATCCAGAACACCAACACAAACACAGGGGTGGCGAGTTCACTTTTGGATTTGCTACATGGCGATTCTGAAGATGTCCGCCTTCAGAAAAAGTGTCATGAGGCATAGAAAGAAACATGATCCTGTGGCCCATACATCGAAAGCGGGGAGGACAAACAAGAACCCTCCCCGCGGGTCCAGGTGTTGTACGTACTACACAAAGACTTTAAATCAGCCATTTAAATATGTTCAAATGGCTAAAAGGGACATCTTGTCTACAGAGCGACAGCAAAACATGAGAGTGATGAATCATCAAACAGACAATATAAACAGGTAAAAATTTTAAAAGGGAAAAATTATAGGGTGGAAAGTATAATAATCAAATGAAAAATAATCAAATGAAAAAGAGGACCTTAGTATCAGGTTTAGGTTCAGAGAAATAATCAATAAATACAAATATAGTCCCATTGAGATGACCTACTTAGAGTAATAAGTAAGAAATGAAGTAAAACGAACAAAACACTATCAAGCATACCATTTACAGAGAGTAGAAGTTTCTAAAGAAAAATAGACAGACAGGAACAATGGCTGGAAACGTCCATAACTTTATGAACAGCATTAATATTCTTATCTAAGAAGCACAACAAGATCAGAATAGGATAAAGTTGGAGACTGCATATTACACATATGCAAATGTGAGACTCACCCAAGCACTGAGCCAAAAATGTATGCAAGATGCTCAGTAAGATTCAAAATGGACTTTTTGCCAGGAATGGACCTCAGTATAGAGTGCTTGACTAGAATGCACAAAGCTTTGAGTTTATTTCCAGTGTGGAATGCAACCCTCAAAACAGCACACACAAAACTACCTCACTGCATATTGGAAGTCATGGAGATCACAGAACAGTTGGATAGCATATTCCTGATGCCAAAAGGAAATTCATTAATCAACAGTTCTGTATTGGACAAGACTAATCTTCAAAAGACCCATACAGTCCCAGAAAAACAAGCATGAGAGTTTCTCTCTAGGAATTAATAACTTCGGCTGAAAGGAATGCATTTCAGCCATTTCTGGCACTCTCCAAGAAAAAGCGCACAGTCGCAGTGATGGCAAATCCGTAGGAAAGGACTGTGCTATGGTCGGGATCTTCGGAGTCTCCCAGATGCTCCTGTCTTCGCTGTTCCTAGCTGAGGGTGGTAGGAGGTGGTGGAAGACAGGATGCGGAGCCTCTCTGGAGGATTGAGCTCATGGCAGGGCGGTGTGTCTCTGGGGCACACTCTACCTCAGCCCTGTCCTGACTCTTGCTTCTGGCTCCTTCTCCACACGTTTGCACGATGCATTGTTCTTCCTCATATCTGGCACAAAGGAAAGGAGCCTATGGGCCATGGGCTGCTGCTCCTGTGTGCTGAGGTCTCATGGATTTCCTACTGTGTGCTGCTGTTCTCATGGTCCTGCTCTTGTGTGCTATTGTTTGTCTCATTGCTTAGCAACACTGATGAACAGCTGACTAACACTGAGATTATAAATGAACTTTTGCTTGTAACAGTCTTTTTTCTATACCTTATTTAATGATGCACATATAAAGGAAAAAAAAAGAAGCGACACATACCACTTTTTGGTTGCCTATAATGTATAACAATAAAATTTGTATAACAAACAAATCATGAAAATAGAGGAAGCGAACATAGCAATGGTGGAGGCGCTATCTACCGGACATTGTAGCAGCTTCAAGTATTTCACGAGTGATACAAAACTGGACATATAGTCATGTAGGAGAGAGATAGAAAAGTTGCCTATGTAAATCTTATCAGTATAAAGTAAAAACATTAAAAATTTCAAGAGTTAGAGCCGTCAGAATTGATAAGAAAAAAAAAGCAACTTGTGACTGCATCATGCGCAGCTCGCTAGAAGTACATTTCAGGTCAAAACGCAAAACAGGCTGACACAGCAAATGTGAAAATATATATTATCAAAGCAATAGTAAAATAATAGGTATTGTTACACCAGTATCAGGCTAAGCAATTTTAATACAGAACGTATTGATGGACACAAAGAAAAACATTTTATGATGACAGAAATACAATCCACCTAATGACATGAAATTATGAAAACTTTGAAATCACCTCTTTATTAGCAGAGTCTTTGAAAGACAGAACAACCTGGCAGGGAGAGATGAAGTGATCAGTCAGTCACCGTTGGTGCTACAGTTTGGATTGATTATCTCCTAAAGGCCTACGTATTGAAGGCTTCATTTCCAGGCTAGTGCTGTTTGAGAGTGGTGAAATTTTCGGGAGGTGGGGCCTAGAGGAGGTACTTTAGGCATTGAGGAACTCTTCTTTTCCCCCCGTAGTTTGTGAAGTAAGTGGTTTTTCTGTGTCACCCTCTATAACATAATGAGGATGACTGACCACAGACTAGAGCCTCTGCAAATGTGAACCAGCATATGTCTCCTGTCTATAGCTCAGGCTTTTGTTATAGCTGTAGATAGGTAACGAACACAGTTGGAAAAAAAAAGACCTACTTGCGTTAGGATTGAAATGCTAGGCTGAAGATTAGAGTGAAGACATGAACAAAGGTATATGCCAAGAAGGTTTAAAAAACACAAAATAGTCATCTAAAAGTAGAAGAAAATATAGTCTTCTCAAATATGTGTGAAACATTCTCCAGGGCAGACCATATGCTAGGATGCTGAATGGCTGTCAATAAATTTAGCTATAACCTGGGATTGCTCAATGAGATAAGGAACTGCACGTTTCCATAAGTCTCCCCTAATGCTGAATAGTCCAAAGTCTACCAAAGCCAGAATAAGAATGCACATATCCATTTTTCTATATTCTCAACATGAAATTAGTAGCTATTGAATAACATTTAAATATTTGACAACTTGATAGGTAAATATACCATCTTATTTGGGTTCCTTTGTTCTAAATGTTTGAATAGTTTTCACGTGCTTACTCTCCATTTAGGTTTCTTTCCTTCGCATTGTCTGAATTTCTAACCTCAAACATGATCATTTAAAATGAGTTTATTTTACTAAGTTTAGGGGTTTTTTTCTCTTACCAATGGATAACAGGAAATAAATAGCCAAATAAAAATTGCTTTATTTCCTCAGCTTTTAAGGCAATGTGGAAGTCTGTAATAAGATTAGTTTCTGTCCATTTTCGATGTCAGCTGCAGGCGCTGAGATAGAGACTCTGAGATAGCGTCACTAGGGTCAAGTCTGTGGCTGGAATGGGGGGTTCAAGAACACATCCACCTCTGCCAGGGGACTGGCATGCAAAAGAAAGTCTCAAGAATACTTTAGCTTTTGTGATTTAGTTCCTGTTCATTAAAAACCATATTCTCTAGGGCATATTTAACATAAATATTTAACATGCCTTTTCCAGGCTCAATGGTTCTTGAATAAAATTTCTACTTAACCCTACTCATATGCTTGGGGTAATGTTTAAGATTTGGGTTTTAAAAAGTGGACCGAGGGAAAGAAAACGTTGCCATAATGCCTCTGGCTACACAAAATTTTATGCCTTTGACCAGTGCTGGGTGGCACAGACAGTCATTTTTACTTCCTATTAAGTAGGGCACTATAAATCTGAGAATTTTAGCACTAGAAAAGGACTTGGGGTTGAGTACCACTGAGTTTTGGAAGACTACACTTTATTATTATTCTGGTTTTGTTTACTGAGTTTTAGAAATTTAAATTGAGTGGAGGCAAAGGGAAATTTTTCCTTACAGTGGACTTGTGGAGGTGATGGAGGAAATTGAACAGCATTTAGAAAAAAGCTTTAAAGGAAATGTGGCTGGGAGCATCACCAATGGAGGACAAAGTTTTTAAATTTTATTTTAATATTTTTAATTTAGTTGTTTATTCCCTTTACATCTCAGTTGTTCTCTCCTCTTCTCCTGTGGCACCCCTCTGTCCCCCTCCTCTGCCTCTCATCCCTGCCCTCTCAGCACAAACCTGCCTCAGCAATCCAGTCTCATCAGGACTGTGTACTTCCTCTTTCACAATGTCCTGGCAAGGCAGCCACACCAGGGTGAAGTGACTGAAAGGCATGCAGCAGAGACCATGCCCTTTCTGGGGCACCCACATGGAAGCTAAGCTGACCATTGGGAATAGATATGGAGAGGGGTCTAGGACTAGCCCATGCCTGGTCCTTGGTTGGCGCTTCAGACTCCTCAGCCCCTCTGGGACCAGGTTAGTTAGGACTGTTGGTCTTCTTGGAGCTTCTATCCCCTCCAGATCCTTCTATCCTTCCTCCCAGTCTTCTATAAGGCTCCCTACGTTCCGCCCAATGTCTGGCTGTAAGTCTAGGTTTCTGTTGCCTCTTAGAGGACAGCCATGCGAGGCTCCCGTCTGCAAACGCAGTAGAGCACCATCAATAGACTCAGGGGCTGGCTCTCCCCCATGGAGTGGGTCTCAGCTTGGGCCAGATGGCGGTTGCACCTTCCCTTGAACTTTGATAAATCTTAATCCATACATACCCTGAAGGCAGGGTAAATTCTGGGTGGAAGTTTTTGTAGGTGGGTTAGTGTACCCCTCTCTCCACTGGGAGTCCTGTCTGCTTAGAGGGTGGCCTCTCTAGTGTCCATGACCTCTGCCATCAGAGGTTTCAGCTGGAGTCACCCCCATATCCTCCTGAGCTCCTCCAGGAGCTCAGGTCTGTTGCAGGTCTCTGGCTTGTGTAAGAGGTGCCTCTGGCCATGGTCGCTTTTCTCTCTGCAAGCCCTCTGTTCTCTGGCCCCTGCTCGCCCTTTATCTGATCCCCATCCTCATTCCCAACAGTGTTCCCTCTCCTATCCTGCTCCTTCTCTTCAAACACTCCCAATGACTAGTCTATTTCCCCTTCTGGGTGAGATTCAAGCATCCTCCCTCGGGCCCTCCTTGTTTCTTAGCTTCTTTGGGTCTATGAATTGTACGATGGTTTTTCTGTACTATATAGCTAATAGCCACTTATGTGTGAGTATATACCCTGTGTTTCTTTCTGGGTCTGGGTTACCTCACTCAGAATGATCTTTTCTAGTTCCATCCATTTGCCTGCAAATTTCATGATTTCCTTGTTTTTAATAGCTGAGTAGTATTCCATTGTGTAAGTAAATGCACTACAGTTTCTTTATCCATTCTTTGGCTGAGGAACTTCTGGGTTGTTTCCAGTTTCTGGCTATTCCTACACCTGTTAGAATAGCTAAGATCAAAAACTCAAGTGACAGCGCATGCTGTCAGGGATGTGGAGAAAGGGAAACACTTCTCCATTGCTGGTGGGAGTGCAAACTTGTTCAACCACTTTGGAAATCCATCTGATGGATTCTCAGAAATTTAGGTATGGCTCTACGTCAAAACCAGCTTGACCACTCCTGGGCATATACCCAAGGGATGCCCCACCATTCAACAAGGACATTTGCTCAGCTATGTTCATAGCAGCTTTCTAAGTAATGGATGACAAAGTTAATGGGGAACAGCAGGCCAGTAAAAGAAACCTAAAGGATCCCGCCTTAGTGAGCTGAACCGAGCCGCTTGCCTCTGATGAGATGCTGCAGTCAGTCATATGCCTCAGTATCCGCAGGAAAGACGTACCCTCCCATGTAACTCCCCAGCAACAAATACATAATGTATATTCCATCAGATGGAAATGTCAGACAAGCCCAGAACTCAACGAGAGTCTTTGAAGTCATATTCATGAAAGACCAAGAACTTTTCAAAATTGAAGGAGACAAAGGAAACAGGGCAGTTAAATAGGTGCATTACAGACCCTGGGGTAGAGCCCACATTGGAGCACAGGACATTTGTGAGGCAATTGGAAAAATTTGTAGAAATCTTAATAATCAATAACAATGCTTCCCTGATGCTTTTACTAATTGTCTTATGATTATGTAAGAGCTCAGCTTGGGGAAGGCTGGATTAAAGGCAGAATTGAATCGAGGGAACAATTTCCCCATGCTATTGTTTATTTCTTGTCTTTTTAAAAGAATGGTGGTAAATATAAGCAGTGTCAAAATTCCCATCCCAACCACTTTAACATAAGCAGATTTGTGCTTTTAAGCATAATTCACTGTGTACCCATTGTCAGCCTCCCATTGTCAGAACCAGTTCACCACCCCCAAACCAAAGTTTAAGCCAAGTGTGATGGCACAGGCCTATACTCACAGCAGACTGAAGAGGCCAATCTGGGCTCTTCACTGGATGCAAAGAGCAAGCAAACACCTTGAAGATGGAGGAGCAGAGCGGCAGATCACCTGACCAACACGTGGAAGGTGTTGAGTTAAATAAGCAGCAACACACACACACACACACACACACACACACACACACACACACACACA
>NW_026586816.1:6446710-6590096 GCF_907164565.1 Psammomys obesus
ACACACACACACACACACACACACACACACACACACACACACACACAGAGTGACAGAGAGAGAGTGACAGAGAGAGAGACTTATGCATCTGCACAGAAGCTCAAAAGAACCAAACCCCTGACCACCAGGAGGGTGAGGGATCATGTCTCCCAAGAGTCCCTTCTGCATCCTTCCTAATTCTGTTTTCCACTCATCTTTGTAAACATGAATCTGTGAGACCCTGGGCTGGAATTCATGGCAAAGTGAGTGGAACTCACATGTGTATCCAGACTGTGAGTGACATCCCTACCCCTGGGCCCTTGGGAACCATGATGCTGGTTTCTTTGTTAAGAGCTCTCTGGGCCATGGAAGAAAATTGAGCTAATTGGTGTGATGAGGCTAAATTCAGAAACTCTAATGAGCTTCCTCTTGGGCAATGTATAAACAGATACATTGACCAATCACAAATTAATGGAATATTTACCTGCAGACATTGGCTACTTTGCTTCTTATCTTTGGAGCACAGCCTCTAGATCTACTGTCTTCTAACACAGTCAGCTGTTTGGGAACACTGTGCAAGCAGGAGCCCCATCGGGAAGGGAAGAGAGATGCTATGTGCCTCCCAGCAGGAGAAGGCACTTTGCACACAGACATCTCAGTGAGTTGATGTTGATGCTTGAAATCCTCCATATCTAAGAATAGTTCTGGTGTTACAAACAGTGGAGACATTCCAAACAGGAGTAGTCCCCATGCACTCAGCTGAGTACCCCGAAAGAAACTTCTCACATTATAGGCATGTTCTACACATTTAAATGACTTTCTTCCTAAACACACGCACACACACACACACACACACACACACAGACATGGATGGACACACACACATTCAAACAGAGGTACATGTTCACACATTATTACAGGTGCTATCACTTTATTCTCCTAAGGTCTGTCACACACGGTTCCACAAGAAGGGAGAAAAGGAGTGCGAAGGGGGTTCACAGCCAACTGTCAGTGTGTAGACTCAGGCTGGGTGCTGGCATAATACTACTACTAACTCAGACTTTCAGAGAGTTAAAAACTCTCAGTATGTTACAAAATTCAACGGATCCCAGCAATGTGTTTCACTGCCTCTCTCCTCTCCTTTTTGCTTCATTTCCCTCCCATGCACGGCTCTAGCTGAAGCACTTATTTGAACCTACATACTTGCTTGTCCCAGCATCAGAGAAACCCAGCACCAAAAGCCAGGACATTCTGATGGAGCATGTACCTGCCTTTCTTGAGCATATGCAGGCCTTTCAGAGACAAGGCATGGATGTTCCAGAAAGGCTGTGTTGGTGGACTCTATCCCTAATGTTGTGCTTCTGTGTTCTACTTCTTCGAAGTGACCATGTCATGGAGATCCAGCACCCTCCAAGGCTTCCCTTGCTGGCAGAAGCTGCTTCTCCTGGTGGCTTTCTTGAATTTAACCTCCCTCCCTATTTACTTTCATGACCCTCAGGTGGGCTTGGCTGGGGGTGTTTAGGGGAAGCTCAGGAGTCAGTCTATATCTGAATATTTTTAAAACTCTGTCCTTGAACTACTGTCAAGATGTTTCAAGAATAAAAGTAGGTGACGAAACAATACGGCCAGGATTGTAAACTGCTCAGCTGATAATTACTTGTCACTTATATTTGAGGGTTTGCATTTAACAAACAGGGATGGGAACTGCATTTTTGTGACATTTCAGAGAACATTCTAGATTTTCTTTAATAATTGTACATAATAGTAAGGCAAGACATGGCATACTGCAAGAGAGATGAGAGAGAAGAAACTGGTGCAGGCCATTGATCCAACATCCACTCATCTGTCTGTCTGTCTGTCTGTCTATCTATCTACCTATCTACCTACCTACCTATTTACCTATTATCTATCATCTATCTTATCTATCTGTCTATCTATCTATCTATCTATCTATCTATCTATCTATCTATCTATCTATCACTTATCTAATCTATAGTTTATCTACTTACTTATCTATAATTTATCATCTATCATCATTAGCTATTTGTCATCTATCATGACCATCTATCTTTCCAACTTTATATTTTGAACAATGATATCAGGACAAATTAAATATTCAGATATCAACATCAGTATCAATGAAACAGAACAACAGGAAGCATAGAGATGGTGGTGAAGGAAAAAGGGATATATAGTAAAATAAGTTTATTGTGTTTTAGAAGCCAACAGCTGGAATGCCATATAGTTTCAAAAGCTCTGCTGCTTTTTCATGGACACAGACCGACTGTTACTATGTACCCTTGCTTTCCTCACTTTCTCACATTTGAAGAGGCCAGGTAATTATTTTATACCGTCCTTCAGAACATGTCTGACATGTTCTCATGGTTAGGTTGGTGCAAAGTGTTTTGGCATGGGTATTAGGTGTGCTTCTTGAGGCAATGTGTAGCCTTTTAAGTGTGCCTAGCATAGGTTTATAACTTTAGTTATGACCACACCTGCCTAACAATTAACCAACAAACTGAGGGCAGGCTGCATCGTGGACTGCCACATACAAAGGTCAATATAACAATGAACAAAGACTGTTTCAGTGGCGATGAAGAAACAGACATTTTCAGTACATCCAATGATGCTAAAACTGTAAGAGGATATAGTAACTGAAAGCACTCAAGAAGAGGACATTCCACTCCCAGCAGAGCAGCATATGGATGCACATAAAATCATATGCTGTCTCATAAAACTCAATCAATGAGAAGCAGCACGAGATAATTTCATGCAGAAGGCGAGCATGTCACATTATTTAGATGAATAAAGTAAATACGATTTTGCTGGAGGAGTGAAGGCTCCACAGATCCTTTAAACAGATGTCTTTCATGCAGTAAAGCAGGCTCATTACTTTGGCTGTCTCTAGCTCTTGTGTGAACATGAGGCCAGTGGAGGCAGGCTATCCTTGCTTTGAGTAAGTAGCTATCATAGAAGACAGCGTTCAGCTGCAGCTGGTTAGTGTCACAAAAGGTTGGTGTGGCCTAAGAAGGCTATTCATGTGCAGAAGACTGAGTGCTTTCACCCCCCAACTCATAAAGCAGGTATTCCAAAAAGCTAAATGAACACACCGGATTAGGCAAATTTACCAACCTACCCAAAGAACTGGTAAAACCCTTTGCTTATAAAGTTGATCCTGTCATTATCCAGGAGTATCTATCAGTTTAAGTATTCCTTATCTCCACAGAGCTTTACAAAGACCTGTTAATAAAATAATGATGACTGTTCTCCCCAAATCAACAGATTTGCTAGTGTCAGTGTATAAGGAACCTGAAAGGAACAGAAAGTCATTGGTCCAACCCTTGGAACACATGACTCTAGCCAACCTTTGGCCACTTCTGGGCCATACCTAAGCATTTTCTCTCCATGAACAACAGTCTAAGAACATATTTCCCTTTAAGAGGGAGCACAGCAGCATGAAACAGCTGAGTTGTTCTTTGTTTTAATACTGAGTATAAAAACAGACTGCATGGGATTCAAACTATTATTTATGCCTAAGGACTGAGCATATCAAGTGTAGGATGACAAACTGGGTCAGCCAGGTAATGAAGCAGGTAGAGGGAATCTGACTAAGCCACATTCTCACTAGCCTTTCTATCCATCCATTATCCCTGAAGGAAAACTTAGAATGAATGTTATTTCTCTGGTGTGTCGGGGAACCTTCTGCCTCTCTCAGGTGGGCTAGCATCCCAATGTTGCTCTTCTGTTCCTCCTCCCTTTAAAAAATTTGGCTTTCATATGAGAGTCTGTCTTGTAAAATGTACTTACATGTGTTTTGTTCTTAGCTGGATTAAACTTCATGGATATAACTGGCTGCTTCCAATAGCTATTTATTGCGACTTGAGGACAGTAATTAATCAAACCATTAGCATCATTGATGTCATCAGCCAGTGGCAATGGGATGAAAGATCTAGGACCTAGCGTCCTAGTAACTCATCTATTAAAAGTGAAGTGCTGTCTGCTGTTGATTTGTGAATATTTTGTAGAACAAATGGAACAGGGCTGAGACCTAGCTCCCCTCCATTTCTTGTTGACTCACTGATCATCCTAGGGTTTCCTGTATATGGCCATAAGCTTTTTAAGTATCAGAGAATGCTTCCTTCTCTTTATATGTGAAACGTAAACTCCTCAGCTTGTGGAGGGAAACTTTTCATGAGTTGGCCCTGGCTCAATTCAACCACATCTCCCAGGCTCTTAGCCTCTAGTCAGAAAACAATTTGCAGCCTCTTTAAGATGTCTGGGCACTTTCCTACACATCTTGTGTTTTCTTCTATAAACTTCCTTTCATTTTAATCTGTTCAAACTACAAACCCCAGTGGAACTCGCATCATCCTCACATTGCCTGCTTCGTGAAGTCTTCCATAGCTTCACACAGAGACTCACCACTGCTCTACCTGTTTCCAGAAGAGCTTCTCTTTGGGATTCCAGCCCCTGAGATAAAGCTGTTTTATCCAGCTTTAACTCCTCTCTCAGGCAGATGATGGTGATACCCTGCCTGCATTTCCTTGGCTCATGTTAGAGTTATCCTGAAAATAGTTCCTGTAAATACCAGGGCTTTTCATGTACCTCTCTGCCTGGGGGTGTTCTCTTGTGTTCATGATTCATCCACAGGGGGCTGGAAAGACTAGAGATTTGATGTTCTCCAAGAGCAACCCCAAGCAAAGAGAAATGGGGCTGCTGGCTTTAAAGTTTTCCCTCCTCTTAATGGAACAATTCAAAGATATGGTGACCATCGGAGGAGAAGGTCATGGTAATTACTTCCATTTTTTCAGGTCTCCATAAATCCATTCTCTGAGTTAGTTTGCTCTCACACTGGCTCTGAATTTGACTATATAGTTTGCTTTAGTCGAGGAGAATTTGTAACTCTGAGGCACTCAAAGGCTCAAAAAGGTTATACAATATACCTGGATTTGATCTTTTCTATCATCTATTTAAACCTTTGTTAGATAGAAGGGATTGAATCATGGTTGTTTTGTTTCTTTGTTTGTTTTTGTCTCAAAGTCCATGTTTCAGTGACCTACATCATACTTGCTTATGGGATGCACTCAGTACACACCCCACAAACTGAACATTCTACCATCTCCTCTACGTGTTCTTGTTTACTCTGTTGCTAACTGGTTCAGGCCTCCCACAATCATCCGTTGGGCCTTTCCTTTTCCCCAGTTAACTGCCTGGGGGAGTTTACTTCCGGCCTCCATTTCTGGCTTCAAATTATGGCTCATGCCAAACCTCCCTGAAGATGCAAGCATCCAGCTGGATCCTATCATTCCTCCTCTTCATCCTAACTTTCCTCTTCTTCATCCTTTCCTTTATCTCACCACAAAATGCTGCTCTTAGACTTCGAAAGAGCATAGATGGTTGGTTCACACCTTCTCTCTATGTTCTGGGATCTGCTAGATCTTTTTTGCTCCCCACATCCCATGATAGTGCATGGGAATATAATCATCAAAAATAAACTAGAATTGATTTTTGGAGGTCAACCACCATTTTGAGTTTGAACTCCTATCACAATGAAAGATAATGGCTGCTATCTGGTGAATCTATGTTTTCTCTTACAGAAGCCAAGAACATGTCAACAAAAAAGAATTATAGTATTGTGGATCAGCTTTTTCTACTCTATCACTAAGTTCTTAATCAACAATCAAGTCACAGAATGTTAGGCCATGAAGAGCAATTAGTCAGTGGGGAGCCATGTAACACAGGCATAAAATAGGGCAGTCAGATTACCAGTTTCTGTATGCTTAGTTTTGTTTGAGTTTTCTGTGAATGAGTCTGCACACACAGGTTGTCCAGCTTGTGTTTGCATGCATGGAGGCCAAAGGTCAGCTTCGACCATCTTCTCCTATCACTTCGATACTGAGTCTCTCTTTGAACCTAGAGACTCTAGAGCACCAAGTCAGCTAGACAGGCTGCAGCTGAGCCTAGGAATCTGTTATATCTGTTTCCCAGGACCTCAGTCAGAGGCATACATAGCCACATTCATCCCTTCATCCATGGTTGTGTGATTTGCTCACACTTGTGCAGCAAATAATTTACCCATTTAGCTTTCTTTACTGCAGCATCTCATGATACACCTGCCTATTTAATAGAGAGCATCGAATGGTGATACTAAGATTTTATGTCTACCTCATCATTTATTTAGATATTTGTTGAGTGTTTACCAAATGCACAGCACTGTGTTAGTTACTATGGTAGTTTGGATGAGAATTTTTCCAGTAGGTTCGTATGTTTGAGCATTTGGTCTCCACTTGGTGGAGATGTTTGGGAAGGATTGGGAGGTATTGTCTTGTTGGGGTAGATACGTTATTGTAGGTCAGCTTTCAGAGTATAAAAAACTGACAGCATTTCCAGTTGCTTTTTTGTTTTGTGCTGACAGCAAAGGATGTGAGTTCTCATTATCCTGCTCCAGGATACCTCTCTTAATGACTCTTATCTTCCTAGAACTATAAGTTCAAATACCCCCTCCCCTTTATAAGTTGCCTTTGGTCATGATGCTTTAATACAGAAATAGAAAAAGTAATTAATACTCTTGCCAAGAGTGTGCTCAGAAAAATATATATTCTTATGCTGTCTTTCACCAAAGGTAAATCCAACAGGCCTTTGCTGGAGTCCATGAATCTATGAGCAACTTTTTTTAGAAAGCTAGAATTCATAAACATTTCAGGTGTAAAATCATGAAATGCAGATCAGGAGAATGTGGAGTGAATTTATGTGGTTAGCTCAATGAATCGAAACGGCTTTTGAAGCCAGTCACTCACAGGAATATCATTTGCTCTAGTTTGCTGTCTCAGTCATCCTGAAAAGCTGGCTCAATGCTTCCAAAGCACAGCTAATAAGCAACAGGACTCAGTGTCCATCGAAAGTTATCTTACTTGCTTTCCTATTGCTGTGATGAAACACTATGACTAAGGTAACATAGAAAATAAAGCATTTAATTGAGCTTACAGTTTTAGAAGATTAGATTCCATGATGGAGAAAAACATGGTGAAGGATGGTGGCAAGAACAGCTGAGAGTTCACATTTGGATCCACAAGGAGGAGCCAATTGTTCAAGTCTTTTGAACCCTCAAAGCCTACCCCTCCCAATGGAATGCCTCTTCCATAAGGCCATACCTCCTAATCCTTCCAAAGAGTTCCACTGGGGGCTAAATATTCAAACATGTGAGTCATGGGAGCCATTCTCACTACACAAACACCCAATTATACAACTAATTCACTAAGCATGGCTGCTCATGCCTGGAATCTCAGTACTTGATAGGTAAAGGCAGGTGGATTATCATGAATTTGAGGCCACGCTGAGGTACATAGTGAGTAGTCAACCTGGACTGTAAAGGAAACTCTTATCTGAAAAATAAAACAAAACAAACAATATAGCAAAGTAATCAAAACAAAAAATCAAACACAAACAAATATCCAGAAAATTAAACCAGCAAATAAACAAAGACCACACAAATATTATATTTAATCTCCTCTTCCTCATGTGTAAAATGAAGGGCAAAACCAGTACTGTTCTAAAAATCTTTTTCTGTTCTGACAGGCTGTAATTCTATAATTGGTAGTTATTATTTGTGAAAATGTAAATGACTCTGAATAAACCAGTTAGAATAATACAGACTCAATTAGTGAGGAATGTCACAATATTTTGGTGGAGTAGCAATCTGCCAGTGGTGTGACAAGTGTTTAGAAATCATTGTTCATCAGAGTCATTTTAATGACACCAAACCACACTGCTTTCTCTCTCCTTTCACCACCATGCTTCTTGAAGGAAGCTTCTTGTTGGCATTTGGCATCCCCATTTGTCTTGACCTTTCACACTTAACCTTTCTTTTGGAGGCTCCTTTCTGAGTCCACTCAGCTTACTCAGTGCATACCAACCTCTTCATCTTACATTCTACTCCGAGAAAATGCCACTCCCAGGCTGGAAAAACTATCATCATCAATGCGTGTCAGTGAAATTGTCAGACAGTTCCACCCAGACAGGACAGCACTGAGGGCCACTGTGTGATCTCAGAGAGCTCTGGTAATTCCAGGGTCAAGACTTCTTTTCTCTCTGCTCCCAATTGAATGTTGCCTTAGAAAATGACTCTGGCATTATTCTAAGTCTTTCTCCCCAGTTAGCCACTGTGTCCATGACTGTCCACAAATCATCGTAAGCCCTTTGTCAGGCCTCTCTCGACTTGCAGTGTCCACATTTTGTTTGCCTTCCAGTCCCATCCTCTCCTCCCTTTCTCTAAGGTTGACTTTGATTTCTAGCCCTTTGAAACAATTACGATGCCTATTTACATTGGTTATCTCTCGTATCAGTGTGCAAAATACATGACAGAAGCAGCCTAGGAGAGGAAGGGTTTATTTTGGCTCATGGTTTCAGGAAATACAGTCGCTTGGCAACAGGGGAATCTCTGCTGTAATGGTAGGAATTTGAGGCAGCTTCTCTTCACAGCATGGTCAATCAGGGATCAGAGAATAGAAGCAGCAGCAAGAATGAGTAAAAGCCCTCTAAGACCACTGGTGGCCCATGTGCACTAACCAGGCAGCATGTCCCAAGGACTCCATGGTGTATCAAAGTAGTGCCACCATCTAAGGACCAAGTGCTCAAAACAAAAGTGTGTTGGAGACATCTCATATTCAAAGCATAGCAATGCTATCACCATAGCTTCATCTGCAGCTGTATTTGATCATGTTTAACTACAGACTATTTTATTCTGTGCAAAGATCTCCTGAATTTCTTACTGTTAATTCCCAAGTTGGGAATTCTAGGGAAACTGAAGTGTTCCAGCGGCTCACTTCATGGTTATCAATTACGTAACAAATAAAACTTCACTGTCCATTTTTCCTCTGTAATCCTTTAATCCCAAACTGAGGACGACTTTCTTCTTATGCTTACACTGCCTTCTTTGTTTTTCAATAAAACCGAAAACTTTAATGAGAATGGGCAATTTGGGCTTGAAGAAGTCCAGCAAAAGTATTTATAGTGGAATTGGAAGTGAATTTCAGGTAGAATAAATGTAAAGAATACTATGATCATGGCTTTATGTAGAAAGTTAACATTTATGTGACATGAAACAGAAGTGACAGCTAACATACTGATAATAAGCAGTAGAATACTGGGAGGTCCTAGGATCCTAATTCTCCATTTTGCAAATCACTGAGTCTATACCCATTACAATTTGAATATGTAATTAAATAATTAAACATGCAATTAAATAGATGTTTACATATTATTTCTTTCCCCAACATGTAATGACAAACTCACAAGTCTTACATGTGTTTTTCTTAAATTCAGGGAAATTTATTAGAAAGTATCTTTTACATAGCAAACTTGTTTGGAGTATAATTTTAGTTTTCTATTACTCTACTGTTTTATGCCTATAATGTTTAAATGTTTTACATCTATAATGATTAAATCAGGGATGGTTGAAAACATAAAACCAGTATGTATGATGTGATTCCATTCCTGTAAGAAGTTTGCTCATTTCTCTTTCTTCCTACATGTTCAGACACAGATATCTGCATTAGAATGTTGGTGATTGTCATCTCTGAGTAATGACACTTGGGATAACGTTTTTAAACACTTCTCACAGTGCTCTTTTTACTTGGCACTTTAAAAGATAGCAAGATTAGGAAAATAAATGGCTGTGTGTGGAATTTAATGTCAAATTTAAAGTTACGAGTGAAGAGTGACCTGGATCTTGCCTTTTCCTTCTGTCCTTGTCAACCTACCATCAATATCTTATGAAGCCCTCAGTTTTGTTTCACTGTGTGCCAGAGTTTGCACTGTTATTTAATCCAGGGTAATGGCTTGTTTTATTTGTCGATACTCAACAGAAGAGTTCATCACATCACACTTCCCCAAAACATTGTGGTCAAATTAGCTTCGGGATAAAAACTTTAGAATCACCTGCTAAATCAGTGTCATTATTCACACATTAGTTTCATCTGTTCGTACACATCAGGATGGCAGCATTAACTCAGCTGTGTTTTGTTTATTTCTTATCCATCTGTGATCTTGAAAACCAATGAATGGGCTTTGTGAACAATAAATTCAACGAAGAAAGTAAAATATAACCCGTGTTTTTGACCGTCACAGTTATTTGGATCACAAATGAAAGTGTACAAGTACAGTAGAGATTTATTTATTTATTTTTCAAATGATGGATATGAATGCAAAAGTGAGATGAAAAGAGAGAGGTAGTATAAACCTCACTTTTTTTTTCTTAAACTTGGCTTCTTTGAGAAGTCATGGCTGAATGTAGAATTACAGAAAATTCAGCTGTAGCCTCCCTCACCCTCATGCTGTAACATCATCTACAGCAGTAAGAGCCCCTAAAATAAATCTAGATTTTCATTTCTATTCAGTTAAGAAAAGAAGCACCACCCTCTCTCCTTCTGTACTTGCTCGTACTTTAATTACAGATTTTATTTTATTTTTTTCTGTGCAAAGCTCTCCTCCATTTCACTGCTGTTAATTTCCAAGTTGGGAGTTTTAGGGAAACAGAAATGTGCCAATGGCTCACTTGATGATTGTCAATTGCTTTTACTTCCTGGCAGAACTCTTTCTTACACAGAAAAGGATCCTACAGGGATAGTTTTTGGAACCACACTTTTTCCAGCACATTCTTTTTGTGCTTATGGCCAAATTATTATCTTGTGGTCCAAGAGTTTTGTCATCAAAGAAGAACATATTAAACATCCATTATGAGCAGTATTATTGGCTGCAGTAGGAGGACAGTGCTTTGAAAGAGATTTATGTCTTTTCTAGAGAAAATAAATTTAAAAAATTTGGAGAGTTAACTGACAACATGAGATAAGGACATAGGAGTTCTCAAAGGCTTTGGGGGATTATTTTTGTTGTAATTTGGCTTGCTTTAGTTGTAAGGTTAGAGGCGGAGTCTAGCAACATAAAGAGGGGATATTTTCTGATAGCATATTAGCCTGGGTAATGCTGCCTGCTCGAAAGATAACCCCCCAAATCTCGGTGCTCTACCATAACAGTTTATTTCTCACTCATGGAAAGTCTTCTGGGTCAGCAATCAGAATATGGACTCCTTTCATTTTGTGACTAGGTTACTGTCATGATTTGGCTTTCAAAGTTGCTCTTCTCAACATCATTCAGCCTCAGAAGAAAAAATGTAAAGGGTCACTTGATAGGATTTTTTAATGCACCAAGCACGGGACAAGAATACGTTGTCTCTGCTAACATAACGTGGGTATAAATGTTACTTGGTCACAGTTGTCTACAGCACAGGCTGAGAAACGTTCATTTACTCCAGTTCAAGGAAAAGGGAATTGAGTTTGATGACTAAGATTTTAGCTGATCCTACAGGTGTCTTTCTGGAATCTGGATCTCCAGTAGCCTGGGTTGTCTACCTCATAGAAATGATTCTCCTTTCCAAGGCAGCTAGCCAGTCAAAATTGCTAAGGAAACCAGAATGACCAGCTGCAACAATCACGATGGTCTATGATTAACCAACTCCAGAGAAATCTTGGATCGGGGCCATTTCATGGACTATTACTAGTCCACAGATGTGTTGTTATTGGGCTGTGGCCTATTGCTTTCCTAATTTTTTGCAAAGCCTGCAAAAGCCCAACACATGGCTGTTTCATTGTGTAAAAGGGTGCTACTCTGCCATTTTCTGATCATTGTCACTACCAACAAAAGATACCTAATTCTAGGCACCCACCACTGTGCTCAGATCCCACAAAGAATTCATTGTTTTTATTTGTTGTTGTTGCAACCACATTCTTTCATTTTTTAAATATTTGAGAATATTGTAAAGGTATACAATGGAATGTGGTCATATCTACCTTCTATTTCTCCTCTTCCAACTCTCCAAATGTTCCTCACAGGAAGTCCCCTCCCATCCTCATGATTTTTTTTGTTTGTTTGTTTGTGATAAGCCACTAAATCCAGTTAGTCCTGTCCATATGTGTGTGTGGGGGCATCAAATGGTGGGTAAGAAACCTTCAAGAGGTTACATCTTCAGAAAACAATGACTCTCCCAACTCCAGAAGCTGCCAATCCATTGCCAATAGCTCCTTAGTAAACAACAGCGGCCTGGAGAGCATCTGTCCCATCTGTGATGAAATTTGGGCTGTCTTGATCTTTTATAGCTCTTATATAAGTAATCACAGTCATCAGGAATTCATGGCTGTGACAGCATTTTACAGTACTTCTTCCCATCACTGGCTCTTACATCCTCTCTACCACTTCTTCCACGCCGTTCCCTGAGCCTTGATGATGATAGGGTTAAAGTCGGTGTCCCTCTTAGGGCTGATCATCTGGTTTTTCATTCTTAGCACTCTGAACAGTTATAAATAAATACTAAATAAAAAGAGTCTCCAAATCATAACACGTTGTGAGGCATTTCACTTTAGCTATTCATCAGTGGAAATTGGAAGCTGATAGGACCATACAACCACCTGAGTGGCTAAGAGCAAAAGGGTGTGAACTATCAAGGGTGGTTGAGAGCTGGAACCCTCAGGCACTGCTGGTGGGAATGCAAAATGTTATGATTGCTTGGAGAGACCCTGTGGCTGCTTGTCTTAGTAGACAGAATTCTGAGAGGTGTCTCAAGACTTCTGTTTCCTACTGCTGATGGCCTTTATAATCTCCTTGTTCGAGTGAGGCAGTGTGTGTGTGGGGAATGTAAATGGGTGAATTTTATTTCTGTGATTAGATTATAAAATGTTGGAGGTGATAACCAAATATATGTAGGCTTCCAAATTAGTTGATTTTCAGGAATAAAAATCAGAAAAGAAATTATTTGGGTGGGCTTGACCTAATCAGGTTAACCTAAGAAAGGGGCAGAGCCTTTCCAGATAGAAGGCATGTGGATGGGGGCTGGCTGTGAGTAGGTGAAGGGGGCCTCTAGTTGCTGAGCCTTGCTCTGAACAGTAGCCAGTGTGGAAATGAAGATCCTGGGTCTGCATCCACGAGGGAAAAATGCTTCTGAAAATCTGGGTGCACCTGGTGCACGCTTCGAGGTGGGGTCACAGCTGGCTGATGCTCTGATTTTATCTTTTGAGGACTTAAGCGAAGTGCTCTGCTAAAACCTGCCAGACTCAGTGCAGGTCCACAGGGTGCGTATTGAAGGGACCCATCACATAGTGCTCTAGTTTGCTTTCTGTTGCTGTGGTAAACATCACCAGCAGGATCAGCTTGGGGAAGGATATGGTTAATTTTACCTACAATTCCAGGTCACAGCCCATCAATAAGGAAGGAACTCAAACAAAAATGGGGGAAAAAGTCATTGAGAAACACTGCTTACCAGCGCCTGTGCTCCTGCTCAGCTTTCTTATACAACTTGGTTGGGTGCAGGCTGGCGCCCTCCACCACAGGCTGGGCCCTCCCACATCAATCAACCATCAAGACAATTCCCCACAGACTTGGCCACACACCAATCTGACCTGGGAGGTTTTCTCATCGGAGACTTCCTTTTTACAGGAGACTCTTCATTGTGTTAAGCTGGCAATAAAAGCTCACGTGGACACAGAGCAATGGAAAACCAATTCACATCTACCCAAATACCTGCACCACTGAGTATTAGGAGCTACTGCGAGCTTGTGCCAGCAACCCTGGTGTTTACCTAAGTCCCAAATGCTTGATCCATTATATATAAAATCGTGTGCTATGTGATGTAAGCAGCACACATATTTCTGTAAATAATTTCTACTTCCAGCACCTAATGTGGTGGAAATGGTATGCAAATAGTAAACAGGTTACTCGGGGAAACACGACAAGGTAGCAAACCTCTGCTTAGGACAGATGCATCTTTGGCTTTTCACCCACCCCCGGGTGAGTCTATAGCTATGAAGCCACCTGGATATGAGTGCCTGCTGGACTTCCGCATCTCCCAAATCGATGATTATGTTTGCCCAAACTCAGAAGTACCCAGGAAGCAATGGGGGCCTTATGGTTTTTAATAATAATTGTTTCTTCATTTCAGTGCTCATGATACAGTGTGTGTTCGTTGTGAAAATATTAAACTATATTATTTCCTAAGTTAAATTATATATCCATAAAGTACAATTATCTAAAATTTATTTTTATTACCTGTCAACACAATTATTTGTAGATTGCTTTTAGAACTGAAAAATATTTTTACCCGTATAACAATTATTTTGCAATGTTACCTGTCAAAGCAGCGTTAGTCCTCCATGGGTAAAAACCCAAACACATTACAATAAAAGAAAAATGTCCAAAAATGTTTAAAAAGTTATCTCTCAAAAAAAAAAAAACCCCTTAACTTTTTCTTTGTTTTGCTCAGTATTTTTGCCCACAATTAGCTGAAACTGCTTGATATGGAATGTCATTACTTTGGTAAGAAATTTTTATTTTTCAGTTTATACAGGTCAGAAAACAGTGTGCTGAGGAGTGGGAGGTGCTGCCTGAAGTCAGCTTTGTTACCACCTTGTTCTTCGGACAGAGCATCCCATAGAAACATGCTTTTGAGTGAGGGCCAGGCCAAAATAAAACAGAAAAAGTTAGGCAGGTATTTTCCTCTACTTAGTGGAAGAAACATAAGTATTTGCTAAAGTTCTTCCAGTGATAAAATCATTAGATCTCGAACAAAACCTTTCCTGGACTTTTGTTTCCTAGCACAGTCTGTGACATTGGGGCAGGAAAGGGCAGAATCTTTACATTCTGATTTTCTGACAAGGCTTACAGATGAGCACAGTAGTCAGTGACATGTTCACATGCCAACAGCAAACGAATGAGAATTACAGCAAAGGTGAAAAGGAAGGAAAGGTAGGGAAAATTCTCTTATTTCCAAAATGGCGCCTCCAAAGCAAAGTTCTTGACAGTCATGGATGGCTTCCTGGAAGCAGATGCTGGCCAAGTGAATTTGATTTTATATTTGAGTTCTTTCCTTTGCTAACATCAGGCAGTTACTTAAGATCTTTGATAGTTCATAAGAGCTTTGAATTTCATCTGAGAACTAGCGTTGATGCTGAACATCTTACTTCTTTTGTGAGGTTAGGATAAGGTTCCCTGAAACACAGAAGGCTCCCCTCATCTGCATCCCCACCCCTCCTATGTAAGAATTAACTAACTAATGAGAATCTCTCATACCTGACACTGAGCAGGAGAAAGTTAGGAGGCTGCTAAGGTGCGACCACTGACAAGGATGTTTTGGGGTTTAAAATACAAAATAAATGATATACGTACAGAGAGGTGCACTGAGATCGAGAGAGAACAGTGACTGGGGAACAGAATGACGCAGCAGGCTAGTAAGTTCTCTAAGGGCTGTCAAGCCCAGCAGTGTGCTGGGTAAGGTGAGGAGGCCAGGAACACTGACAGTGTGGGCTCTGAACACTTAACTTCCCAATGGAAAAGCAAACCAGCTCTCACTTTCAGTAATTTACATGAGTGGCTGAGGGTGTGACAGGTACCTGCCACTCCTGCCTTGTGGATGTTCGCGAGAAGGAAAGCTTTTCATGGCTGTAGCATCAGGCAAGATTTAGCTCCAGGTCTTGAAGGATCAACAGTGCATGGATCCAAAGGAGGGAAAGAGGGAGCATTGCAGGCAGGCTTTGCACCATGAAGCCTCTTCAGCCAGAAGTACCTTGCCATACACTGATTAGTCCTGGCATATGTATTAGGGCAAAAGTCTCAGGATTTGGTTAGGAGGTTCCATCTGAGGGGGATAAGGAAAGGTAAGGAAAGAGACAGCAAAGCAAAAGCCTGTTAGGGAATTGCAGCTTTATATTGCAATGCAAAATCCGTGGCCCCTTCTCCAAGAAAGAATGAGGAGAAATAGTCAGTCTAAAAGTGCATGTGTCCTTTGGTTCAAAGTCTACCAAAATGGTTGATTTTAAAAAAGGTTATTTCTATACTCCCTAGCTTCCATTTCACCATCACAACTGTTAAGCTCTCATTGAACTACTCATTACCATAAAAAAAAATTAACTATACTGGAAAATTGATGACATAAGCCGTTATCAGCCTCAGCTATTCTTACCATTGATTAAGCTTTAGCATCAGACCCTAAGAATGTGTTTTCACAGGGGGAGAACGGGAGGCGGGAAAGCATTGCAGTAGGTCTACCTCCGCTGCCAGAGAGGGCTGGCACAGAAGGCACCCACAGGTAGGGTTGCCAGGGTGCTGAAGAATGCTGCCTCCTCCCGCCTAGCATAGCCCAGGCCCACAAGCCCTAGCAAGGCTGCTTACACAGCACAGAAGCACTCTTACAGTCGCTGTAAGAATGTATGTAAGCAGGCTAGAGAAAGGGCTCAGAGTGGAGGGTGAATGCCAGTCCCAGGATCCACATGGAGCAGCCACAACCTTCTGTAATTCCAGCTCCAGCGGCTTCTGTGCCTCTGGCCTCTGTCAGCCCCTCATCCCCCCCCCCCCGCAAGCACTCCTGATAATGAAGTAAGTATTTTTTTCAAAAAGGCAAGCATACAAGGATTCTGACACATTAAAGTTCTCACTGTAAGGTATTGGCTAACTATAGTCACTCAAATCCAATGACGCTAGGAGGCTGGGTCTTGCGGTTTTCGGGGGTGGGTGTTGAAATGGGGTGTCTGCCTTTCGGCAGCAGCCGTGGCCCTAGCCGGGGGGGGGGGGCAACAGACTGCTCTATTAGCAGGACTCTGGCATCCTCCCCCTGCTCTAGTTACACTAGTTACTCCTCCGGAGCAACTAGTTCTCAGTGTGTGAGACCCGCCCGCGCGCCACCCGCAGACCCGCGCCTCTCCCAGGACCTCAGTGGAACTCGCTGGCTGCCGAGCTTAGCTGAGGTAGAAAACGCGCCGCTGCGCTGCTGAATGGAGGCGGGAGAGCCCTGCGTTCCTGGAGGCGTCCTCCTGGTGGCTGGGAATCGGCAAGAGGCACAGCAAGTTCGGACAGAGACCAACCCGCGCTGCCCTCCAAGGAGAGAGCCCAGTGCTGGAGAGCATCTCTCCTTGCCGGGTCAGGAGGGAGGGGACAGCCCACCAGAGCCAAGCTGCGTCCTTTGGCCTTCTGGTCCCCTCACCCTGACTTCTCCTGCATCTCCACTCTCCCCTAGCGGCGCCAGGTCCTCTAAGGACACTCCAGATCTCGGACGCAGATATTTCCAAGGAAGAACAAGCTGGTCACACATTGCCCCGCCAAGCGCACCCTTCTCCTTCATTCCCCACAGGAGGGCTACCCTAACTTCCCCCAAGGCGGCCCGACGCACCGAAGCCCGAAACCCTATCCAATTGCTCGAACAGTTCAACTCAGACAACTTCTTGGAATGGGGATCCCCGTGCTCTCCTGGGAAAGCCACGCTGGCTGCCCGCAGAGAGGACGGCTAGACTTCTCCGGGGGAATCCCCCTCTCTCGGCGCCGTGGTGTCCTACGGCAGCGAACTGAGAACTCTCCAAAGAGGAGTGCGCTTTGGGGATGGGAGGTCGTAGGCGGGGGCCAGAGCGCAGAAGTTCCGCGCGTGTTTTGGACAGAGAACCCCATCCTTGTTTCCAAGTCAGAAAGCTCTTGTCCGCTGGAAAAAAAAAGAAGCAGGGACGGAAGGCGCTGGGAGGGAAGTCCTCCAGGCGTGGGTCGGAAAACTGGGGTGAACGCGACGCTCAATCTTTGAGCCATTTGGGTGGGAAACTCTCTTCCTCCGGGGCGTGGGGGCGGGGAGGCTTCCCGGCAAAGCGGCCAGCGTCCAGCCCAGCTGCTCTGGACCTCATCCTTCTGTCCCCAGGCAGCCCGGAGAAGTTGGTACCTCGGACAGCAGCCCGGGCGCACAGCAGCCTTTGCAAGGTGCGGTCGTCCTATTCCCACACCAAGTCAACACCAACAAATCATCTCGCTGACCTTTCTAATACAGATGAAGGGCATTTTAATTACATAACCCGTGAAGGATCACCGGAGGCAATGTCGTTTTTCAGAGCCGATGGCAGAATAGCTGCATAGCATAAAAAAAAGACAGAAAACTTGCAAATCTGCAACGAGATTGCGCAAGGCTGTCCCTCCTCTGGAAACAACATGTGAAATGCATGGGGAAAATCTTACCTTTCGGACTCCAAAGCCATGTTCTGCTGCAACTTGGCGAGCCTCTTCCTCCCCGTCTTTATGCAACTCCACGAGAAAATGATTCGTGAAGACCGGTCTCTCAGCAGACGCAAAAACCATGACACAGAAGAGAAGCCCGGCAGCCTTCCACTGCGATCCACAACCGACCTCCATCCTTCAGGAGTGAAAAGTGGGGCTGCGAGGCGGGCAGGGTGGTGGAGCAGGGGACGAGCAGGGAGATGCAAATTAAAAATAGGAATGTAGTTTTTTGTTTCTGTTTTTCTTTAAAAAAAATCTTTGTATAGCAAAAGAGGCAGAAGAGAAGCTCGGCAAAGAGCAAATTTGTGCGCTGTCCACCAGCAGCTGGCTGCCAGGGAAGCTGTGGAGTCGTGCAGCCCGGCTGGCTGGCAGGGGTGCGAATGTGCGGAGCTGTGTGTACCCGAGAGAAAGAGCTAGTGTGTGTCTGTGCTTGATGCTAAATCTGCATTTTCAGCTCCTCCTCGGCTTCAATTCCACAGGGCTGGAGGCGAGCGCCAGCCCGGGTGACGCGCGCCCGCCAGCCGCCAATGGAGGCCAGCGGAACGGCGCGCCCCGCCCCGGGCCGCCCCGAGCCCGCCCCCGCCGCCCCCGCCCTCCCGGCCCAGCTCGCTGCCCGGGTCCCCGGGGGCGCTCCGAGCCCGCGCCCCCGCCCCCCGGAGCGCCCTTGCTCCGCCCGGCCGCTGCGCGCCTAGGAAAATCCCCCCGCTGCCGCCCGCCGCCGGCGCCCGGTGATGTCATTGTTTGTGGAAATCTGCACAGCTCCGGGAACGGAATTACGGTGCGTGCGGCTTCAGAAGCCCCAAGGGGAGCGGGGCGCGGGCCGCTCCCTGTTGCTCTTCCTTGCTAGTCATCAGCAGTCAAACCACTCTCCTCTCTTTGCTTCTCTATCTTCCCTTCTCCTCTCTTTCCTCTTCTCACTTCTTTCTCCCTTCTTTTCCCCTTTCTCTCTCTCCCTTTCTCCCAATAACAAAGCAAAATTGATCCTTCCCGCTCCCTCCACTTTGGGCAAATCCCAGGCTGGACAGAGCATCCTTCCAGAGGTGACTCCTCTGGATAGGAAAGAGCTTTTCTCCGTTCTTTCCCCCACGCTCCAAGCAGGCCAGAAGCTAAACATCTGGCAGTCCAGGGGGAGTCCGGGCTGCCCCCAGCCCGCGATGGATACTAGAAGAGACTCCTCCAGAGTCAGCCCTGCACCTACACCCCAAGCCTACGGGGAAGCGGGCGCGGGGGGGGGGTGTGTGTGGACCTGATGCTCACCCTAGAAGGTAGTCTCAGACCCTGGGCTTGTGGCAGCATCAGGACCAAGAATGTGATCCTTTAAGTAGGTTTAGTCACCCATCCCAGGCCCTGGGCCAGGATTCCGGCTAAGAATCTTTGCCTGCATAACTCAGGCTGAGTGGGCAGGGGGACAGCTATGCTGTCCAGGTCCAGTTAACTGTCGGACTTCCCCTATTTGCTCTAGTGTGAGGAAGTAGATCAGTTCTGCTGTAACGAAACCAGGACCCTTGCTCTACGTAACTTAATATTTAGTTGTTACACTGTTTACCTTTTAGCGCCAAAGTTCAAAATTCTGCCATAAGTTGGATAATCAGGAAGATGCTTTTTCTTGAGAAAGAGGGAGACAATGGGAGAAAGAAGGAAGGAGGAGGAGGAAGAAAAAGAAGGAGGGAGACTCACAGAGTGTGTGACACTGATACAGCAAACCCCACCCAACCACACCCACCCCGCTCTCCTCTCTTAGCACAAAATCACATTCTAGACAAGAAACACAGCATTGGTGGACGTGAAACACAGGATTGGTGGACGTGAACACACGCTCAGTGCACAGGCATGCTGTCTTGCTGACAGAGCTGTCCCTTCACATTGCTAGAGAAGTGTAAGCAGGCATTGCAGATTGCTTGCATCAAACCATGGCCTTCAGCACACGTTATCAATTGTGTTTGAATTCCTTTAAGACAACCAAGCAAGACAGTTGAGAGTTTAGTAAAGAGGATTTCAGAGTGAAAGCAAGGGCTTTGGAAAATTATTAATGAGCCAGCAGATCAGCCTGGGAGCCTCAGTTTGGAGCTGCACACACCAGCTCCTTTCTGCCAAGAATGTACCACACCACCCATCCGACCATAACACAAGGTTTCCTTACTCGGAGGCCTTCAGCTCTTCCCTACTTTTGTCGTCCTTATAGTTCATGCACATTTTGAGCCAAAGTAGTGGTTTAGTGTGAAGCAATAACCACATGGTTCCTCCTGTTCCATATTGTCCTTTGAGAAAAATGGCATCAAATGTGAAAATTACATTAGATAAAGTCACCATTGGGGAGAGCATTTCAAAAGCAGCAACAGAGATACAAATCTGAGCCTTTAGAAAACAGATCTGAAGAGCATCAAATAAGTCAATTTAGAAGATTATAGGTGCTGGGAAATAGCAGTGCTAATGTAGCTAAATCTCTCTGAAATTACCATCTATTTAGATTATGTATTAATTTTTCTGGAACCACTGAGCAATGCTTCATTTCCTAAATAAACTCCAAAGATGAAATGCCAGTGTGTGCTCAAATACTGCCATGGTTAGCCTGCCCTGGAAATCCTATTGAAATCGGATTCCCTTATTGGTGTGTGGTGAGGCAGTCTGGCTGTTGAGAGGGCTGGGTAATGAGCATTCTGCCCTCACGAGTGGACTGCTATCTTTGTAGATTAATGAGTTATTGACTGACAGCGAAAGTGGCTTTGACATAAAAGCAAACATTTCCTGGGTAGCTTTTATTATCTTGACCTGTGATGCTCCCTGTCTTGTTATGATGCAGCAAGAAGCCCTTACCAGTTACCAGTGTCATGCATTCAGACTCCCTAATATTCCACACTGGGAACTCAGAAAACCTATTACAAATCACAGTTTCAGGTAGTTTGTTACAGCAACAGCAAGTGGTCTAAGATACAAGTCTACATTTCAAATAATTAAAGCTATAAAGCCAGATACAGTCTGAATAAAACCTGGATAACTGACTGAAGTCTGTTGCTTTTGTAAATATATATATATATATTTCATGTATTTGAGAGTCTTGCCTGAATGTATGTGTGTGCACCGAGTATGTGCCTGCTACCATCTGATGTCAGGAAGAGGGCATTAGACCCTCTGGAACTGGAGTAACAGACAGTTGTGAGCTACCATGTAGGTGCTAGGAATGGAACCCACAAGAGCAATAAGAGCAAGAGCAGTAAGTGGTCCTAGCTACCAAGCCAGCACTTCGACCCCCTCAAGTGTGGAGTGGCTTATGTAGTTCATTACAATAGTGTCAGCACAGAAGAATGTAAACAGACTTTTTTTTCCTTTTTAAAAAAGATATATTTTATTTTTATTGTTATTAATCACAGTTTATTCACTTTGTATCCCCCCTGTAGCTCCCTCCCTCTTTCCCTCCCAATCCCACCCTCCCTCCCTCATCTCCACTCATGCCCCTCCCCCAGTCCACTGATAGGGGAGGTCCTCTTTCCCTTTCATCTGATCCTAGTCTATTAGGTCTCATCAGGGCTGGCTGCATTGTCTTCCTCTGTTGCCTGGTAAGGCTGCACCCCCCTGAGGGGGAGGTGATCAAAGAGCCAGCCACTGAGTTCATGTCAAAAACAGTCCCTGTTCCTCTTACTAGGGAACCCACTTGGACACTGACCTGCCATGGGCTACATCTGTGCTGGGGTTCTAAGTTATCTCCATGAATGGTCCTTGGTTGGAGTATCAGTCTCAGAAAACACTCCTGTGACCAGATGTTTTGGTTCTGTTGCTCTCCTTGTGGAGTTCCTGTTCCCTCCAGGTCTTTCTATCTCCCCCTTCTTTCATAAGATTCCATTCACTCTGCCCAAAGTTTGGTTATGAGTCTCAGCATCTGCTTTGGAACCCTGCTGGGTAGTCTTTCAGAGGCCCTCTGTGGTAGGCTCCTGTCTTGTTCCCTGTTTTCTCTGTCTTCTGATGTCCATCCCCTTTGTCTTTCTGAATGAGGATTGAGCGTCTTACCCAGAGTGCTCCTTCTTGATTTAGCTTCTTTAGAAAACAGACTTTTTGTGATGTACTATAAGCCAGTGGAGGAAATGCACTAAAATACTTGATTGGTATTTGAAATGTAAATACACATGCAAGTGTGCACAAATTTGTTCTTCTAGAGAAGTATTATTGACCAAACTATTTTTTTCAGTATCAGTGATTTAGACAGAGAGGGAAGGGGCTGCCCTGGAAACCACTGCTCTCTGTGGCTGTCAGTGGATGTCACTTGAGCCAAACCATCTTTATAGGTCTGTATCTCTGTGTCTAGGCAACCTCTGGATCCCAAACTGTGCTTTCAGAGATGCTAAAGCCCACAGTTGTGTAAAGCAACATCTGCTCCAGGGGTGCTGAGAGTATTGCAAAGGCGGGCTAAGAAGTCACCGCCCGCAAACCTCCTCCAGCCCTGCTCACATGTGCCTAGGTTTGTGGACCTGAGAAAACGACTGACAAGTGTTGGCAGTAGCAGGTATGAAAACCATTAATATCCTTGAGTCGTTTCATTATTTTCTGTTATAACTGCAGGAACAACATGGCTAATATGCAACCCCCACTCTCTCAATGGAGATATTTTACAGAGATCAGAATATTTCCATTTCATAAACACACACACACACACACACACACACACACACACACACACACACACCGTTACAAGAGCAAAAACTACTTGAGACAAAATTGGAATTTTTCCATCCAAGTGTTTTTAGATTCCCCTTGGGGTAGACTTTGGATCCACAGACTATCTTGTCAAGGGAATCTACTGTGCTAGGGACGGGGAACAGCGCAAACCAGACTCATCCCTACGAAGGACATAAGGAGCTGTTATCTGACTTTACTGTTGGTTTTTCTTACCGAGGCCGTTGTGTAACTAGGGGGAAGGTATGGGCATGGACAACCTAAGGTTATAATTTAAACAAAGCTCTGGTTGCTTCTAGGCAGATGGTGCATGTCTTTAATCTCAGTACTTGGGATTGGAGGCAGGCGAACTGTGAGTCTGAAGACTAATCTGGGTTACAAAATACCTATCTCAAAAAAAAATAAAATAAATGCACAATCTTATTTAAACCAAAGCACGTTGCCATTCTATGATATTCATTTTGACACTTTAAATGTAGCCATGATCCTTCCTTTTGGCAGCATGGATTTTCTATCATCATACTGTGTGCTACTGCATCTTGCTGGTAGATTCTTTCTGCCACCTCTGCCATTCTTGTTTTGCCACACACACATTCTCAAGATTAATCCAATGTTATCTTTTGTCTGTTTTTGCCACATTCCGATCTCCCCATCCCAGTTAATTCTTATATTAAGGCAACACCACATTTCCTTTTGTGCTTGCTGAGATGTAAGATTCAGGTACTTGACACATTCAAATCACATCACCCCATTACACAGTTATTGTGACTTGATTGATCTTATCTCAACTACACACACACACACACACACACACACACACACACAACCAACTTAATGCTTTTACTTAAATGATCTAAGTCTATCTTTACCTTAAGTTGAGAATCTTTAGATGACATTTATTTTCTAAGTCATCTTAAATTAATATAGTGGTAAGAATGCATGGAGATTCATCAAGTGTTTCACTATTATGAAAGCTGTCAATCTAGAGAGCGTTAGGAGGGATTTACTTTGCAGCTTCATCAACAGGTCATCAGATTTGTTCAGACTAATAAACTCCTCGTGGACAAAAAGTACTTTCTCTTTCTTATTTTCCAGGATGCCATTTTTTTTTTCTGGTAATTTAGCTTCTATTATTTTGGTAGTATTTGAAGGAACCTAACAATGAGGACCAAGGGCCCTTTTAATCTTCTTTGGAAAATTAGAAACATGTTGCTATTCACTGTCTTTAGATTCTTCCCCAGGTCTAGAGGACTACAGAATAATGTTTGCTCACTTGGAAAATTAATTAGTTATTTCTTAGGGCTTGTTGGAATGTTGCTTATTGTCTGTAGAAAGTGATTAGCTATTCATGAATTCCCCACCTGTGTTTGTTCCTTTTTTTTTTCTCTCTTGATCTTTAAAGAAATACAGTAATTCTTCCACAATCCACTTTTTGAAGGATTATGGAAATTGTCTTTAATAGGGAGCCTTAGCTTGTGAGTTTCAAATTACCTATTAAAGATAAATAATTCATAGAGTGCAAATTAACTTGTTAGAAAATTTAAACTGGGATAATAAAAATCTTTAGATAAAAATAAAAGCATAAACATAGCTTTCTGTAAGACCAACTCTCACATAACATTTAGGATACTCTTGACTTTGTCCTGAATGTTCTAAATACTCATACACTGTCTAGAACTAATTTGCATGATCAGTCTCAGCATACAGCTCACATCTAATGTTATTTAATATGTTGGAAGATGTTTCAGATACACCATTTTTATTCCTTTGAAACATTCCATCCTGTCATGACTTGAAGAAACATGACACGGTCTATTTTGGGAAACACCATGATGCACTATCTATTTTACCCTCTTAGGATACAGAAGAGAATGAAACAAAAGCACATTTCTACAAACAGGTATTTCCAGAACTAACCATCTGACACAGTCTATAGTAACTTTGTAGCTTTATCTTATTTATAATTCTGTTCAGGGCTGAGGATGTAGCTCAGTGGAAGAGAACAGAGTAGTCTTAGGTTCACTGCAAGGAAAACAAAAATTTGTATTAAAATCCTGTTAGTGCAGAGCCTGCTCAGATTGTACTTAATTTCTTCCACCCAGCTACTTATCAGGAGTGAACCTGTTTAATTTCCAAGGTCAGACAAAATGAGGCATGTTCAGAGTACTATGGCCATAGAGAGAGTACACTTAATTTCTTTCTTTCTTTTTTTTCCCAGAGCTGAGGACCGAACCCAGGGCCTTGAGCTTGCTAGGCAAGTGCTCTACCACTTAGCTAAATCCCCAACCCTATACTTAATTTCTAACACATTGTCTATAACTAATAATGCAAAATAGTCAGGTAGGTAGTAAGTCCCTTCTTGTTTGGTAAAAATGTTTGCAGATATCTAGCACTTAAAACCTGAAGTTAGAAGTGAAGCTCCTTGGACCTTGGCGTTGTATTATTTTAATTGTTAGCTAGAAGTGTGCCCCACGCACATGTTAACTGGGATGAAGATCACCTACTTAGACTGTCTGTGATCATGTTTGGATTAATAGTCTTTGTCATAAGTATCTCACACCTCTTGAGGTGCACCCCTGTGATGGTGCATATGTCACAACCAAATTACCCTGCACTTCACAGCCAGGAAGTGATTCAGGCTTATATAAAGTTTGATGTGAAAGGAATGGCGCATAACTATACTGACAAGCTCAGTGATAGCTTTTTTACTTTTAGAGTATTTCCCCTTCTTTTTGGTATAATATTAAGGAAAATAGCTTCTTTTGTCCAGTAACTTTTATACACTTTGTGTTAGCAGCTTATTTGCTTGTTTATAGCATGTGACCAACTCTTTCCCAGCTACAGAATCCAAGGATTGGAATCAACTATTTGGACAGGCCTGAAAATGGTGCCTTTTTTGGAGTTGACTCCTCACTCCAGCCTACACGGAGCCACAAGAAGTGAGGATAGAAAATGTCTGCTAATATCAAGGAAATAGAGGGCTTTTTCCCTTGAGGAAGATCAAAGATATTAGGCCAACAGAAACCATGGAGGTCATGGCAAAATTTGTCCATCAGATATAGGTTCAGATTTGCGATAAGAGATTATTTACTGTGTAGAACTCCACTGCAAGACGCTAACCAAAGTCAAGTTCAAGCTGTAGAAATGTGTAGACCAACACCTCCATATCCTCTCCCTGCTGGCTGGAGGTAGCAGTGTTTGCTACAGTGGTTCTTGTGGATGTGAAGAAGGACCATTCTATCTTCTCACTCAACAGCCACTGTAGCTCTTAGCCAGCAATATGCCACCAACTTATGCCTGTTTGACTTGTTGATGGGAGGTGTTAGCCATACCTAAATCCAGGTTTGAAATTCATATGTGGAAGCTGTTAGTCATT
The DNA here is from genome assembly GCF_907164565.1 of Psammomys obesus. Taxonomy (NCBI): domain Eukaryota; kingdom Metazoa; phylum Chordata; class Mammalia; order Rodentia; family Muridae; genus Psammomys; species Psammomys obesus. The sequence continues at coordinate 6,472,794 of NW_026586816.1, forward strand.
TACCCCATGACAATATGTAAACAACAGGATTCAAATGGTGATAAAAATAATGGCTGGAATGTGTCTTCACATTTCATTTACTGGCAAAGAATGGAGGAAGGAGTTCTGTTCCAAGTTCCACATGAGATGGCAAAACCATCCCTGTTTCACCACTGCTCACAGCACTTTATGTATAATTACACTGTCTCCTCAAGGTGCCCTTATTATTTCTCCTCTCATTTTCCAGAAAGACATGTCCAAGGAGCAGCTGGCAACTTTTCCGCAGCAAGAACAGATGAATAAATAAGGAGCATGAGCTTGTGCCTTCCTGGGGTGATTTGTCAAAAGCCATAGCACTGTGGCTGTTCCCAGATTTTAAGGATTATGTTCAACCTCAATCAGGGAGTATTTCAAAAGCTAAACCGTAGACTGGATTGTAGAAGATACTTTAGAAGAATGTGAAGTGACGATTCGCATATGGAACTGAATATATTGGTTTGAAGACATTTCATTTTTTTCCCAAAGCATTAAACAATGGGGAACTTACATTGTTTAATTTACTGTGTGAGTGGTGTTGAGTGAGGGATTCCACAGGAAACAATTGTCTTTGATGCTTGAAAGGTAGCACAATGTCTGAGCAAGAGACTGGATAATCAACTACTTGCTAGAAGCACCAGCTGTAGAATAATGGACAAATTGGGTTCTGCAGTACAATCCAAATTCATTCTCTATTAATGACTTTTGACATGTATTATTATGTAGACCCCAACAATGTTACATATGTGTAGATATTGGGGGTTTCCCTCCATTTGTGCTGTGCCTGCAGATTGGCTTTTATAGACCACATCAGTTAGACCCCTTTCTCTGTGTCTTGCCATTGAATTCAGACAGCAGGAGGAACTATTTCAAAACTAGAGACTGGAGCAAGAGGGTTGGTTCACTGTTTTATTTTCCACAAATTCCACATTTGCCCCTTCGTGGCTCAACACATTCCCTTACCAAATGTCATAGGATTTTTGTCTAGGATTCTTAGGATCTTATTAACTACTATCCTTTCTCTCTAAGCCTATAAGGACAATGGTACCAGTGCATTTCTGCTCTCTGGGGCTATGCTATGCTTCACTGGATTTTTCTTGATCCTTTCAGGGTTTTGTCAGTGATTTTATCTATATACATCATTTCTTACTTCCTGGCAGCCTGGATAGGGAGTTTCCTGTAAAATGTGAATATGCTATACATGTTGTTAAATGCAGGTCTTATTGTGATTGTACTTCTCCACATTTCTGGAGATTGGTTGGAAGAATAGAGTTGTCTAATAAACAAAACAGAGCAAAATAACACAACGTGGAAGAAAAATATATGAGACATAATCATGTCACTTTATTTAGAGGCAAGAGGAAATGGAACAGTCAGAATATTTAGGACAGTTCCAAAACCAAACAATTAAAAGTCAAACTGGAAAAAAAAAATCGAATGATGTGTGGGGGGCGTTGTGGAGTGTGGGGTGGCCTGTAGGAGGGGTTACCAGAAAAATAAAAACACGAACTGAAACAGTCAGACAGAGAGACAGACAGACAGACAGAGACAGAGAGACAGGGAGACAGACAATCAGACAGACAGGAAACACCAACACTGCTAGACAGGGAAGAGGGCTTAGAGAGGCCAGTTAAGCATCCTTCTGTAGAGCGCAGGCGCAGTGTGTCGGCCTCTGTCCGTGGTGCTGACTGCCTGCAGTCTGTACTTTGCTTTCTCTGCAGAGCAGGGGAGCTCAGCCAAAGGGACTGACAGATGTGCCTTCAGACTTGTCTGGAAGATACTGTTTTCTAAGGGTGTTTTTCACAGAAGCTAAGTACTCAAGACTAAAGAAGATTGGGAAGTATCTCATTTGTCTTCCAGCTTTTACATGTGTGTACGTGACTGATAACATCAGTGCCACTGGCAACTGATCTGAGCATATCACCATGCTAAAACAATTTGCCATGAAGATAGGCACTAATGTGAGAACTCAAAGGAAGAAGCAGCTTCAAGATAAGAGGCCAATGTAACCCTTATTTCCACAAGGTGGACACAGTCCAAATATCTGAATAAGTAAAGAAATATATTAGTAGAATTGAGGTTTCTTTTTCCTTTTTCTTCAATTACATTACACTGAACCAAAGAGGACTATTTCTTGTTTGAAAAATGGAGAAAAATTTCACAAAAGATAAGGTGAAAACAAATTAGTTGGTACAATAAATGGTATTTAGAGTGGTTTGGGAGAAATCACAAATTAATGTTAAGGCTTTCCTTTGTTATAACATCATTCTTTATAGCAACAATGACGAAGGGGAACAAATTGGCTTTTTCTTCAATTATTTTCAATCCTTTCATTCTTAATAAAAACAAAATGTAATTTCTAGATAATTTCAAATATATCATCATTGAGAAATCTTAACCGTCTGCAAGTTTTGCAGAGCACTGCAACTCTGGTATGGAAGATCTTAAGATTAAAGTGTAGGCACTAATACAAATGAGGTCATTGAAATGACTTGGAGGGCTTCTCTTTGAGTTAAGGTGAACTCATGTGAAGATAGGAAAACAAGCCTATAATGGACTGTAGCAATGAGAGAAATGTGAATATTATGAGCCCACATAGTAGGATCAGGAATTACCTTGCCAGATTTGTTATCAAGTTCTTTAAAGATCACACATACATACACATATACACACACTCACACATGCATATGAGAGAGCATACACACAGAGCATAAACAGACTGACATGCTAAACAACATCAAATGCAAGCATTTGAAAGTCACCTTGTGTCCCAATTCTTGCTTTTCATTTTCTGATTTTGAAAAGTCACTGGGTATGGTGAGGAAACATTAAAGGATCCCAGGACACAATTCTCAGCTTGTTAGATGATGTTGCACAGAGGTTTTGTGGTACTCATTTCCCTTTAAATTAATATAATATCTGCCTTATAAGGATGACTTAGCATTTAAGTGTGAGTGTGTGTGAATGAGTGTGTGTGTGTGTGTGTGTGTGTGTGTGAGAGAGAGAGAGAGAGAGAGAGAGAGAGAGAGAGAATGAGTCTTTTATGTGCCTGAAACCTGAACTTAATTGTCTCAAGCTTGATTTGGAATGACTGGTGGACTGGAGGATCTTAACATTTCTCATCGTGTCTGAGAATCTTGGACATTGCTCACCCATAACTTCCTTCCCTGCTGGAGTGCAGTACTAATTAGAAAGGAGGTGAACACTTTTATTATTATATTATACAATAGACACTGATAAAGGATCTCCTAAAATCACAGAAGCTTCTTCAAAATGACACAAAAATAAATACCAAATACAGAATAACACTGTAAATACCAGATGTGAAGCTCAAAGACACACTAATGCTAGAAAATATTGAACCGTGGTGAAAAACTTATCCTATGTTTGCTGTATATGTTCCTATTAATAGAGAAGAAGTGGATGGAGCAAATTGAATCATGCTCAAGATGGTGGCTTAGAAGCTGACTGTGTGGCTCAGTGAGGGACAAGAGTCAAGGATGAAAAAACAATCTCTCTCTTCTGGTAAGTGGCATATCGCCTGATTGCAGAGAAAATGACCGGGAAACAGAAAAAGGAAGCCAAGCCACACATAACTTCAGTCAGAAAGTTCCCCAGCATAGAAAGGGAAAGCAGACAGTACCTCCAAAAGTCAAGCCTGGAAGCCCCAGTGAAGGAACTGGAGTCCTACCCTTAGTCCTTTCCATAGCTCCCATGAACCTCCAGAACCCACTGCAGATTATTTTAGTGGGGCTGTACCTCCTCTAACAGATGAGCTGAGAGTGGAGGAATCCAGGTCTGGCACTCTGCAGGACTTGGATGGCAGGGGCCGGGAGCCATTTTGAGAGAAAATCTGTTGCTTAAAATGGATTCACACCAAAGTCAGATAATGGGGAGAGATCAAGCAGAAGACAGGAAGCTTGCCTTGAATCCACCACAACTCTGGGGTTGGAGGCAGCCCTGTAAGGCAGTTGTGGAAAGCCAGAAGGTCAGACTTTGACTAACAAAGGTGCAGGTATCAGGAAGCTCTGCTGAGGTGGTGAAGTGTATAGGCCAGAGCAGAGCTGGGGCTTCACATTAGCAGGTGGATCAACTTCTCCATCCAGCCATCTGCTGTTCATCACTGTGGAGCTTGGGGACATTGAAGCTCCAGATGCCTATAGAACAGCTATAGCTTCATGCCCTTAGCACCCTGATTCATAACTAGGTCTTGAAGGTATGAAAGTAGGTCCTTTGCTTCTGTAGAGCTTGTATATGTTATAGTTACCTTCTTTACCCCCAGCACTTTTGGGAGATCCCCTCCCACTTCTCTGGTGCCTAGAACATTAGCCACATGGGAGGGTACCAGATTCTTGGGTGGGTGAGCAATCCTGCTCAGCCCAAGACTCCAGAGTTAAGTGTGGCTACAAGAGGCCCCTAGTACGCAGAGAAGAAAACTACTGAAATGAAGACAAGTCTGAGCCTACATAGTGAAATATGTCTTTATTCCTGGTACTTGGGAGGCAGAGGCAGGTGGATAGCTGAGTTTGAGGCTAGTCTATTTTACAAAGCAAGTTCCAGAACATCCAGGGCTACACAAAAAGACCCTCTCTTAAAACAACAAAACCCAACCCTTCAAAAGACAGCTTTTGCAGATATCAGACATTTGTTGAATATAGGCTCAGTTCTGGCATAAAACAAGGAAAAGACCCATACCTCCAAGAGAACCTCCCCACTCTGGGCCTACAGTTACCCAGATACATTTTCGAGGATACAGAAAGTCATTTTTCCTTTTTTTTCTATGACGTGTACTCTCCTCCTTATTTATTACATAACTAATATTTTTACTTTATTGTATTTAACTCAGATAAAGAGTGGATGTGCTGGTGCTTTCTCATCGTCCCAGTGCCAAGGAGGTGAAGACAGTTTGGAAGTGAGTCCTATGTTCCAATGAGACACCTCGTCTGGAAAACAGAATAAAGAGCCCCTGAGAAACGATGTTCCAGGTTGATTTCTGGCCACACACAGATGCACACATGGTAACCCCCCCCCAAACCAGCTGAGTTGGCTATTGAGCCCTGGAATCTGTCAGTCTGCAGCTCCTTTGTACTGGCGTGGAAGGAAAAGCTGGACAATAGCTGTAAGCTCTCACAGCAAACAACTGCTGACCAACATTTCTACAACACGCAAAGATAGCTTTTAAAATTGACATAGAAATAATATTTCAAAAACAATTCATTTCAGGACAACCAAGAGAGCACTGCAGAAAGTTATTTATAGAGACACTATATCCCAAAGAAGAAGAAAGAATTAATCATGAGAGCATAGGAAATAATGAATCTCATGAGAAAAAGAGGATGAACAAGGGACAGTGAGGAAAAAAAATCAATCACATCCTACATAGTAAACTGCCAAATTTCTGATGCTAGTGGAGAAGAAAGAAAAAGAATGAAAAATAAATAATTCAACTAGAAAAACAACCAACAAAGATCACAGGGCTTAGTATACACCTTTCAGTTACAACATGAATTATAAATGACTTCAACTTATCAATAAAGAGACAGAGTGGATGACACTATTAAAAATACTACATCCAATTACTAAAAAAGACACACCTTTTTGGTAAAGACAGTCACACAGTTATAAGCCAAAAAATGGAAGACTACCAGGTAAGTGAAAACTGATGAAGTAGGCTCCAAGCTAAGCCTGCTTAGAAGAGATCAAGAAGGCCACTGCGTGCTAATGAAAGGATGTAACGATAGTTTGAGTCAGATAGTGGGACTACAAATTTCATAAGTAATGTTTGTAAAATAGTCTGATGGGTCTTGATACAATAGTTACAAGTGAGTTCAATATCTCAGTCTGATCTTTAAATAGGTCATTCCAACTAACGTAAGCAAAGAAACTTCAGGTTTGACATAAACCATAGATCAGAGACAGATGTGACATGTCTACATTTCATCTAAGGTCCAGAATATACATTCTTTGCAGCAGTCCATAGAACCTACTTTAAACTAGAACATATTTCAGGTCACAAAGCAAGTCTTTACAAATATGAAATAGCCAAAATAGTTTCTTTTATCTTGCCAGATCATAGTGGAATAAAACTAGAAACGAATAGTTTTGAGAAACTACAAAGATTCCTGGAGACTTAACAACTCTTTCTTGAATGACCAGTGGGTTGGGTCAATGACAAAACCAGGGAAGAAACTTTAAAAAATTGTAGAATCAAATGAAAATAAAAGTTCAACTTGCCAGAGCTTTTGTGATATAACAATTCTAAGAAGAAGGTTTATAGCTGCGAATGCTATGTTCAAAAAAAATTGAGAGATTTCACATAGTCCGACTCCCTCAATATCTTAGAAAAACTGAAACCAGCAAACTTTAAAGTGGTAGGTAGTGAGAAATAGTTAAGAGTAGAGCAGAAGTAAGTACAATGGAAACAGAAATTATCATACATAAAATCATTCAAATAAAAAATGGTCCTTTAAAAAGATGAATAAGATTGATATCCTCATTGAACTTAACTACAGGAAATAGAGAAAATCCAAAATAAAATTAGTGCTAAGAGAGAGGAAGTTACAATAATTTCTAATAAATCCAGAGGATCACTAGGGAATATTTTGAAAACTTATGTCCTTAAAAATGGAAAATCTTAAAGAAATGGATCTAATGCATCATTAGACACACATGACCATTAAACTAAATCAGGAAGATACAAACAACTTAAACAAATTTATAACAAGCAATGAGGTTTAAGCAGTAATAAGAAACTCTCACCACAGAAAAAAGTCCAGGACTACCTAGATTCACTGCTGAATTCTCCCAAACACTTGAAACACTTAAAAAAGGGCTAACACCAATCTCCTAAAAATGTTCCACAAAATAGAAAGAGAAGGAACACCACCGCATTCACTTTAAGAAGCCATATTATACTAATACTAAAACTGGGTAAGAACATAATACAAAAACAAAAAACTACAGAGCAGTTTTTGTGATGAACATATATATATATAGATACTTAATACAATTCTTGCAAATCACATTCAAGCCTGCAATAAGATCATACACTACAACCAAGTTCAATTTATTCCAGAGATGAAAGGTTGATTCAAAATGCACAACAAAATAAATGTAATACAAGATATAAATAGACTTGAGTATAGAAATCACATGAACAGATGAAGAAAGGTTCAGCACCATTTCCTGACAAAAGCCACAAAGAAACTAGTAGAAGAAATGTATCAGCATAATAAAGACTACATACCACAAAACTACAGCCAACACTAGACTAAATGAAGAAAAACTACATTTCCTCTAAAATCAGAATGAAGCAAAAGTGCTCACTTGCAGTATGATTCAATAAAGTGAGGTGTTGAATTACAGCAATAAGACAAGAGGAAGAAAATGGACACAAAGAAAAGAGATCAAATTACCTCTAGTTAAAGACGACAGATCCTATTCTTAAAAGACAACGTATATAACAGAAAACTTTAAGCACTGATTTGCACTTTCAGTAGAATAGCAGGATAGAATATAACACACAGAAATCAGTAGCCTTTATACATACCAATAATGAACTTGCTTAGGAAGAGATCGGGAAAATAATCCTATTCATATAACTCCAAAATATTTAGAACACAAACTTTACCAAGGTTATAGAAGACATCTATCTACAATGAAAAAATTTCAGACACTGAAGAAAACATATTGTAGAAGATACTAGAAGATGAAAGCAACTCCTTTGTTCATGGATTAGAAGAATCAATGTTGTTAAAATGCCTATATTACTAGAAGTGATCTACAGATTGGATGCAACCCCATCAAAATTTCAGTGACATTCTTTACAGAAACAGAAAAAAAATACTAAAATATGCAAGCACAAATAAGTTCAAATAGCTAAAGCAATCTTATGCAGGAAGAATAATGCTCATCTCAAGTCATGTTAAAGAGCTCTAGTGACAAAAACAGCACAGCACTGGCACCAAAGAGATGACTATAATACAACGGAAATAAGCTCCTACAACCTCTGCCACCTAAGTTATGAGTAAGATGCCAGAAATGTACATTGGAGAACATACACCAAGACAGCCTCCTCAACAAAGGAAACTGGATGTTCACCCACAGAAGAAAAATTTGATCCAGATCTTTCATCCTGCACAAAATTTAATTTGAATGAATTAAAACCTTTAACTTATAACCTGTAACTTTGAAAACTGTTAAGTAAAACTTATGTAAACTTACTTTTTGAAAAGGATGCTGATCAGAAATAATCCCTAACTGCCAAAATAATTATACCAATTAAAAAGCTTCCATAGAAAAAGGCAAACAATCACCAGAGTGACCAGAACCTACAGGTGTATGAAAAAATTCTTAGCCAAGTTCACATCAGATAGGATATTAATAGATAAAAAACACATAAAGAACTGAGAAAATACCCCAAACCCTAAAGTGGTTTGTGAGCTGGAAAAAAATTCTTAAAAGAAATAAAAATAAATAATACTTGAAAAAGTATACATTATCTTTAGTTATCAAGAAAATGCAAATTAAAACCACTTTGAGGTTTCTGTCTTACCCTGGATAGCATCATGGAAACGAGTGACAAATGCTGGCAAGAAAGGAGACCGTAATACAGGAGAGAGGCTTCAAGAGAAGGGAGAGGGAAGGGAAATGGAGAGACTCATGGAATACATTGGCACAAAAGGAAGGAAGCACTATTTGGGGGAAGGAAGGAAGAAAAGCAACAGGGAGTGACAGGAAGAAGAGGGGAGGGCAGTGGAGAAGGGAGGAGGAATAGAACAATTGTAATGACATGGATATGAAAATGCCAGAATATTTCTAGTTAAAAATTGATAAAACTACTAACGTACTATATTACTGAAGGAAGACATTTTCAAAAATGCCAAAAAATTTTTAGGCTTATAGAGTTCACACTTATTTTTTTTTTGTTGTTAAATCTTTTAGGATCAAGGTAATTAAATGAGATAAAGCATACACAAGGTTTTGCATAGCTAAAGCCACAGTTAAACTTTACACTATTATACATGTAATTACAGCCACTAAACAGAAGAATCATTCAGCTCAACTTGATGCTATCCTTTTCTCATTGCAGGCCTCAGGGGACAGCATGACCTTGTATTAGTTGCTGTTCCTCTAGCATATTGTCACACTCAGCTGGAGGCTCACAGGCCAGGGGAGGTGATTAGATATCACTGGAGTCCACAGGCTTTGGGTAGGTCAAGCATTAAAGCAAGTACTGTGTGGACATTTTGTGCCATTCCTTGGAATTTCACCTGAAAGACAGAGTGGGATCATTTGTCCATAAAACAAACTAATTGCTGTCTATCATAGCAGATACAAAAACACCAGGAGAAACTTGCCAAACAAGTCCCTGTTAGGCCTTAGCTCATGTCTCCCTCCCTCATATTTCTTCCTTGCTTCTGGAGAGAAGGGTTGGAGAGAAGCCATGTGCGTTTGTGTGTGTGTGTTTACAAAGCACTTAGATAAAACACTCAATGTATTTATCCGCAGAACTTTTCATTTTATGGTTCTAGATTGGAGGGGTCCAGACAAAGCTTATGGGAGGAGCTGGGTGAAGGGAAGCACTAAGCATTCATGCTCCGAAGGTCATGTGACTGCACACAGAGCGGCAGATGCACAGGTGAGTTTTGGTTTATCCCCAATTCCATCGTTTCTTGATACCTCCCACTTCTGTTGACCTCCAGCAACTCCAGACTGACAACTGTACTCTTGGCTGCAAACCCATAAAAGCATGAGCCATCAAGAGACACCAGGGCCCACAGCCCTTTCTGGGGTCCTTTCTAGCTGCTAGGTGGTGTCCGAGTTCTCAGGCAAGATGTGAAAAATGTGTGCATTCTGATTGGCTTGCTAACGACGGGCTGGAGGCTTCTCCAGAGCCTCTAGCTCTCTGGTCATACCCTCCTCTCCCAAGCAGCCCCCAGAACTCTGCAAGCTGAATCCTGCTGTAAGTTGCAGATTCCACAGACATCAGAGTAGTTGTGTGTTTCTGACTGTGCCCTTGTGTCATGTTTGTTTACTCTCAGGGATCATGCTTCAACCACATCTGCTCAATCCCTCCCACAATCACTTGAGCTCAAATCGAGTTGATTTTTCTCCATGTTGTTATCCAAACTTTTTATTGAAACATCTAAGTGAAACCTTGACATGACTCTTCGAAATGAAATTGATGCCAGGAGACATGTTCATCTTGTTATTCAATGCATTTTTTTCTGTACCTTTCAAGAGGCTCAGAGTCAGCACATGTGATCCAAATGACAGGATTATTTTAGCTAGCGATATGCTTAGTTCTTTTCATTGACCTTGTAGAGCTGCAGTAGTTACTATTGTAACTTGTATCTCTTTGGAAATGGTTTGAATGAGACAGTATCTATGCCCTGAGGGTCTACATAAAGTCATCTGGCCTAGATACTCCATATCCGTCTTCTATTACTTTTAGGTCATTGTACACATAAGAAACCAGAGGCCTGTGATGTTAGGGGATATAGGATGATTACAGAAAGAAACTGTAGGTGGATGCACTTGAGCCATGACTAATTCTCTGCTGTGTAGTACTGCTTTCCAGGTGGGAAGAGTCATTTATCATCACAGGGGGACAGTGGTATATGCACCAGTTACTGCTAATAGAATATAAGAATCAAGACTTTGAGACTGGTTCCTTTCTTATCTTGAGCAGTTTGTAAGTGCAGACACTACCTGAAAAAATGTATTACTAAATGAGAGCTGGAGACTGAGAAGATGAAATGAAGAGGGCAATGAAGATGGTGACGTTGATGATGTCGGATCATTCTAATAAAACAACGACTTGGATTCTGTCACTGACTTCACTATGTTGTTTAGATATCTACACTAGATCAACTCACACCTAACTTTGGAGATGGATTATCTACCTGACTCTAACAACCGACACAAAACAGCTAAAATACTAGCTGAATGATCACCTGAGAACTCACTATCCTCCGAGCTCCAGTTTGAACTCTTCCCACAGGTTAGTTCACTTAATGCTTAAAACAACATTGCAAATTACATGCTTTTTGAATTTCTACTTTGCATATGACAAATCCAAGGCACAAAGAGATCATACTTCTTTCCTGAGCAAGATCACAAGCTCCTAGTTGGAGGAACTAGAATGCCAACCCAGGGAGTCTAGCTTTGGAGCCAAAGCTTACCCTTGACACCATGCTTTATTCCCTGAATCCTTGGCGAGGAGAAAGAAATGCTCCCTAGAGACAAACACATTTGGATTCAAAGATAGATTTCATAACTTCTTAGCTGTGTGAACTTTAGTTATTTCATTCACCTCTTTAAATCTCAGCTTCTGTGGGGTTTCTTTTAAGTACCAAAGAATAGAATTTTCTTGACTCAACCATTGGCTTCACTCAATATGTGCCCCTGAGCTTAGAACTCAGCTAGGTGCTTTGAATGAAACCACCTATAGGCAGAGAATTATGCTCCTATTCAGTAGTTTTGTTCACAAAAACAAGCATGAAGATGCTTAAAATGCTTGCCTAATTAGAAGACATTTTCTTGCAGCTGGCCCTCAGGCATCCGAGCTTTCCTGAAAAAGACAAGAAAAACTGTTATTTTAAAAACCTTGGGGTTTTACTTTCTCGATGAATTCCACTTCATCCATGTCTTAGCAAATATTCTTTACTCTTTCTTAGTTAATGTAAATCCCTTTCAGAATCTTTGATCTGTAGTCACTTCTGCAAATCATGATTGCATCCCAGGACTCTTGGGATAGGAGCAATGACTATGAAAAAGCTTACATGGAGACATGGCCAGGCAGGAAGGATGCGGCTCTGTATCCCAGTGTTAGGACCATAATGAGAATAGAGTTCTAGTTCTGACTTGGCTGCAAGTATGGCGTGGAGGAAGGGTTTCTACATGGACTGAGAAAGGCGGAGTGCTGCCTCACCATCAAGGAGAGAGAAGGAAGCAGTTTCCAAAGGCAAATTGTGACTACCTCACCTCTTCTTGATTTTGACGGCAGTAAAGGCTGTGGTGTGGAATCACTCTGATCGTACAGCCTTTAGGATTTGTGACAGTTGCATGCAAATGCCAGGAGGAGATCCCACAGAAGAAAGAACACGATGATTTCCTGGGTCTGAATCCTGCCTCAATTTGTGTAATTACCAAGGTTTTTCTGGTGAAGGCAGGCCCATGAAGGTGGGAGTCTCAAAGGAATCTTCATTCTGCGGTTTCCGAGGCCATGGCTGCTTGGCAAAAGCTAAGCAGCATAAAGGAGACCAGCTGGTTTTAGGGCTGGGTACCCCCTTCAGCTATAGCTTCTATCAAGACCAGGTGCTTTCTCTTTAAACAGTGAGCTAAACTTTATATACTGTCTTCCACTCTGCTTCTGACAGGGATTTGAGAACTCAGGAAGTTAGCTGTTGCTCCCTACGCACCTGGCGTCTCCCACCTCTCTCTGTGGGCATTTCCATCCCATTTCAGCTGGTTTGGGTGGCTCTGGGCTCAAAAGAGGCCACACCCTTCCTCAGCCCTCACCCCATTTCCTCTCCCCTACTTTTCCTCCCCTACTTTCCCCTCTCCTTCCGTTGGCCTCCTCTCAAGGGAAGAGCAGGCCTCCCAGGGACATTAACTAAACACAGCATAACAAGCTACAGTAAGACCTGGCACATACCATCACATCAAGGCTGGATAAGGCAACCCAGAAGGAGGAAAAGGATCCTGTCAGCAGGCAAAAGAGTCAGAGAAAGACCCTGCTCCCACTGATAGGAATCTCACAAGAATACAAAGCTATTCACTGTAACATATATGCAGAGGACCTAGGTCAGAGCCCTGCAGGCTCCATGATCTCTGGTGAGCCTGCATTAGCCCTGGTCAGTTGATTCTGTGGGCCGTGTTTGTGTGGTGTCTCTAACCCCTCTAACCTCAGTGGGGAAACTGTCACCTGGGAACACACTGCAGAGAGGGTGCTGGTTGCCTGCTTTTTGGGAGATGGGAAAGCAAAAGCAATGCCTTTTAAATCTCGTAGTTGCTTAACAAATGATTGTAGGATTGTGCGTTGACTCTAAACCCCATGCTTCCCTCCTGAGATATAATGGGGGTTGATACGGGAGATAACAGACTTGTGGTTTGTTTTTTGAGATAATAGAGGGGCCATTTGTAAATTGTTCTCTATTTTTCTAGGGGTGAAGGGCTTATACACCAGTTTGATCTTCAGTGTTTGTTGAAGGTTGCCAGCAGAGGGCTTTTAGAGGTCAACACCAAGAGAGCCAAGCCTGATTAAGCTTATTGTTCTTCTTACTCGATGTTTACGGATGTATGTGTTGGGCATCATAACTGCTGGTGAGAAAAGTGAGGCTCATAGCAGCAGACGTAAACTCCCAACGAAGACTTCCATCCCCGAACACTTAGATCACGTTTTACCCTAAAGTCTCAGTTTCTGTTGGGTGCAGTCAACAGTGATGCCGTGGAAACACGAATGATGGGACTCACGGTGTCTACTGTGTAAATAAATCGATAAGTGAGTGTATTATTAATGGGTGGTTGTTTATGGTAGCATAGTGTTGCCTTCCCATGTGCCTCTGAAGTGTAATTCTTGGCAAGCAGCTCCCCACCCCACCTATGCACACCCATAATCTTCTCAGAGCTGAAACAGAAGTGTTTCGTTTTAAAAATTGTCTTAAATATTCAATTAAAATGTAGCACTTGATTTTTTGCTGCATATGAGATGCACATTATATATATTTTTTAATTGGAAAAGTCAGCTCTTAATAAAGCAAGCCAATAAATCATTGGATCTTGGGACAGATTCCCAGAAGCAGACCAAGAGAGGAGTCTTGACACAAGTGGTTTATGGAGGAGGTCTGCTGGAGCCTCTAACGAGGCAGGGGTGGAGGTAGGCAGGGGAAGTGAGGGCAGGCAGCGGGGAGTCTGCCTGTGAGGCCAGAGACAGCACACACTCACTTGGCCTTCCTGCAGAGAGCAGACTGGGGAGTGGTCCTTACAGCCAGCGATGTATCAGCCTGAGGGGAAGGAGCTGCCACAGCTGAGGACCAGCTCCTGGGGGTCAGGCTCACCAGCACTTACAGTCGCCAGCATAAGCAAAATGGCTGTAGTGTTCCCAGGGCAGCCACTGAAAGAAGGTCAGCGGAGCAGCCTTCCGGAGCAAAAGCACACAAAAGCACGGGAGGAGCTAGAGGCGGCAGAAATAGATCCCTGCGGCCTGTGGGCAGAGAGTGCAGGCCCGCCCGTGTCATTGTGTCCTGCCTCTGCACCTCGGCGCTGGCTGCTGCTGCTTAGAAGAAACCGGAGTTCCAGCACTTTGTGAATGCTGCATCTCCGTCCCAGGGAAGCTCCAGATTCGATTCTCCTACACATCCCACAAGGAAACTTAGTTCAGCCTCCGTCGTGACGGCTGTAAAGGCCCCTTTATTTCCAATTCATAAATGAGAAAGAGTCTATAGCGTCTCGGGTTCATGTTTATTCCACTTAGCTGAGGCCTGTGCTCTCGGACGCTCCGCGTGCTGCAGTGTTCTTCCTAGCCCCTGCCGTACAACAGTGGACGGTGACCTCTCAGCTTCTGGTGTAAGTTTATTCCTCCACACGACAGAGCCGCATTTGCTCCTGGTAAAGGTGAATGCCAAACGCACGGGAGCTCTTGGACCTGGGAACAGCTCGTGGATCTCCTTGTTCATTACGCTTTGGAGCAGTGGTCCCCAACCGTCCTCATGCTGCAACCCTTTCATACAGTTCCTGATGTCGTGGTGGCCCCAACCAACGATAAATTGTCCTGTTGCTACTTCATAACTGTAATTTTGTTACTGTTATCCATCATAATGTAAACATCTATATTTTCCTCTAGTCTTTGAGGGTCTCGACCTACCGGTTGAGAACCAAGGCAGGGTTTGTTCTCTGTTCATTCTTAAGGGTTAGGGTTCTCGCACTGGTGGTGGGCATCTGTTTATGTTAATTTGAATTAATTATTACATTTATAGATAAGGAGATTTTGCATCAAATTTTGGTTTCTGGTATCTTGCAAAGAAAAAAAAAAGAAAAGAAAGGATATGAACTAGTAGTATGCAGTGTTTCTCACTAAGGAACGGTCTTCTTAACTGTTTGCCTCAGCTAAACAGAACTACTTCCATGAGATATACTCTGATATGTCCTTCTCCGTGTAGCGCTTGTTAACCATTTCTGTTACCTGCTTGGCTCAATCATTTGCATTTGCCAATTACACAGTAACTGGGCTGATGAGAGGAGAGACCTCACCCTTTACTTAGCACCATTAGTGAACTTACAATGGTGGAGTAATTTATGGGCTAAATAATTTAGAAGAATCTCTGTTTCCAGATCATGGGAGTCTCCCAGGCTCTCCACTATGCAAAGACTAGCTTCCTGTTTTATGAACTGCTCTGTCTTCAGTATGTGTTCTTCCTGCCACTCCTTCAGGCTATGTATTCTGTAAGTATTTCATTGCTAATTAGCAACCTCTACGAGAGATGGAAGGGAGACACACCAGAAACATAAAAAGTGTTTTTTCTTCTTTAAGAAGTCAGCCCAAGATACAAGTCCACGTTCCTGGCGAGTGACTGACTTCTCTGACTTGGTGTGTCTGTATTTCTTTAGCACACACACAGTTTTCCCCATGGATTACTATTGTGGGCATGCACACACAAGGTAGTTTGTCCTTTCTACGTAGGTCTGATGATGACAAGAGACAGATCAAGTATCTAGAGACCTGTACTTTGAGTTTGAAACTGTGACCAAACTCAGATGTCAAATCACCCAGATTTGTGTTTTTTTTTTTTTTTTTAATTTGATAAGATGAATAAGTTGGAAAATTGGCGAAGTTCTTAGTTCAGTTTTGCCTGGATTTTAAAGCCAGGACTGCTCTTTTCACCCTGGGTCACTTGAAGACTTAGCACTTGAGCTGTGAGTTTTCCTAACCCTTGCCTGTGAGTGGCTTCCTGGCATGCAGCCTCAGTGAGTGTATCTTCTGGTAAGGGTTTGGGCATCTGGCACTTGCCTACAGGAAAAGAGACAAAGGGTTACAAATTCTTCTCCATTACTGAACCATTCCTAGTGCCAGTTCTGAGCATCTCGTTGTGCTACAGCATCTTCAACCAAGACTCCACTCTACTGAGCATTTCCCAGGAAGAGGAATTTAAATGCAGCTTGAATGTGTGTGCCACCCACTACAACAGGAACTTTGTCCTAAGCTCTTCCTAGGCTGCCTTGGGGTCCTGTATATTTTGCAGGGAAACACCAACATACTCATCATTGCTAATTCAGCTAATCAATTTCATGCAACCAGACTGTAAGTAAAAAGAAAAGAAAAAGGAATAATAGAATGGGAAGAATAATGAATCCGAGTGAGATTTTTAAGATGGAAACTAAAATCAGTTTGGTGTTGCTTTAATTTTTGATGATTTACAGTGGGAGTTTGAAGGCCCAGCAGGTGCCATTTGACATTTTCATCTCCAGTGCTGTGAAGAGATTAGCACTTACTGGTATTGATTTAACTGGGATTTATACCAGGGCTGTCATTTTTATGGAAAGCACAATAAAAGTGATTAGAAAGAAATTGCCAAGCAGCGGAGGTCTAATCAATCGTCGATGCGTTTCACCAGGAATTTGCAGTTTTACCAAGCAGAAGCATTAACAATGCAGGGGGAAGCACAGGAAATGAAACTCACATCTGGATTTTAGAGCTGTGGCCAGGCCACAACCAAATTGACCCACAAAAAGGCACAGGTATCATTCAGTCACTTTTTTCCTGGAGTTTCTAAGGGGAGATATTATGAATGACAGATATTATGAATGAGATCCTGCCCATGTCAGCCAGACTCCTTGGAAGAACCAAAGCCTAATGATGAACTTTCGAACAGAAGAGTTAAGGCTGCATTTGGATGACTTTGTTTGTTTGTATTTTGAGCTGATGTCAAGTTGACTTAATAGATGCTTCTGACTTTTATCTCATTTTGCTTGGAGACAGGATAGCATCTGGGATTGGCTTCATGTCACACAATGTAATACCAGAAAGCACTACTTTTAACTGCTTAAGCTTAACAGTGGCTATTAAGGAGACTGAAACAAGAGGGTCATAAGTTCAAGGCCTTTGTGAGTTCAAAGCTGCATTTGGGAAACTTAGTGAGACCCTGTGTTTAAATAAAAAGTTAAAATAAAAATGATTGGGGATATGGCTTAGTGATAGAGTGTTTGCTCAGCATACACAAGGCCTTAGGTAAAATCTTTAATTACACCCTCTTCTGTCCCTTCATCCCTCCACCCCACACTCTCCCAAGGAAGACCAACAGTGGAGAGAGAAGCAATGACAGGACATGAGACTGGCAACCCCTTCATCTGCCTCATGTGCAGTGTGACATGGGGACACTGGGATGTCAACTAGACGTTAGTGAAAAGGGGTTTCAGCGAAGATTCTTCACATTTTAGAAAAGACACCTTAGCAATGTCGAGTAATCTGCTTTCCTAGAAAATCAGCCAGAAAGAAGATTCCGGGGGGCTAGAGAGATGGCTCAGGGTGTAAAGTACCTACCACACAAAAGTGAGGACCTAAGTTAAGCCCAAGAATTTATGTAAAAGGCAGTTGCACTTAAAAAATCACTTATCCACCTTATATCCCAGTCGTAGCTTCCTCCCTTTCTCCTCCCAGTCCTCTCTCTCCCCTCACCTGCTCTTCAGAAAAGGGGAGCCCCTGCCCCAGCACATCAAGTTGCATCAGGACTGGGTGCCTCCTCTTCCCCAGCGGCCGGCTGAGGTAGCCTCGCCAGGGAAAAGAGATCAAAAAGTGGGCCACAGAGTAGTGTACACACTTAATCTCAGTGCTCCTAAGGTAAAATTGAAGTCAGGATAGGAGTGAGACTCCCCAAAAGTCATGAGCCAGCTAGTCTGGCTTATACATACAGTATCCAACAATGAAAAGACCTGGCCTCAAGCAAGGTGGAAGGCAAGGACCAATACATACCAAAGTTGTCCTTATACACATGAGTGTTCACACACACATAAACAAACATGCATATACATTGTACACATATGAAAACTATAAAAAGAATCAGTTTTTTTATTTCATTCAATTAATCATGAGTTGTTATTCTGAATGCCAACCAATGTGTAAAAGGACCTAAGACTTAAGCTAAAATATGGCAACAGTGCACACTGGTGCCTTACAATGTGCAGGATAAAAACTTGAGGGTGTCTCAGTTCAGAACAGACAGTAATTATAATCACGTGATCGTAGCCTGAGTGCTGACAACTCAGAGGAGAAGTCCGCTCGACCTTTGAGGAAGGCAGAGACAAGGGAATCAAGAGTGCATCAAAAGAGAGCTGATACAAGGCAGGGTTCTGAAGAACCAACGGAAAGCCAGTGGAGGGGAGACCATTCTGGAAGGGAAGGTAGCAGGTGTGGAAGCACAGCAGGTAGGGCATGGGCTGGGAACAGAGTTTGGACTTCATTTTGTGGATGATGGGCCAAGCATTGGCTGGTGTTGTGGGTCTGTGCATGTGTGTGCTTTGTGGGCCAATAGGGGCATTTGCTCATAAGCTTCTACTTGTGTTCTAGTATTCACTGCCTGGACTCATGGGATGTTCTACCTGGCCTGTGTTTTAAAATTTTTTTATTATCATTTATTACAATTTATTCAATTTGTATCCCAGCTGTGACCCCCTCACTCGTCTCCTCCCAATCCCACCCTTCTTTCCCTATGCCCCTTCCCTAGTCCACTGATAGAGGACCTCCTCCTCCCCTTCTATTTGACCCTAGCCTATTAGGTCTCATCAGGACTGGCTGCATTGTCTTCCTCTGAAGCCTGGCAAGGCTGAACCCCCACAGGGGCAATGATCAGAGAGCCTGCCACTGAGTTCAAGCCAGAGAAAGTCCCTTCTCCACTTACTAGGGACCCCTCTTGGAGACTGAGTCTATGGGCTACATCTGAGCTGGGATTTTAAGTCCTCTCCATGCATTGTCCTTGGTTGGGGTATCATTCTCTTCAGGGCTCCCAAGGCTCAGTTTTTATGGCTCTGTTCATCAAATTTTGGAGCTCTTGTTCCATCCAGGTCTTTCCTTCTCCCTCTTCTTTCCTAAGGTTCCCTGCACTCTCCTCAAAGTTTGGCTATGAGTCTCAGCCTCTACTTCGATACTTCAGTCTGTGTTATACTCCTTGCTCAAATGCAATGATTTAAGAATGCACTGTCTGCTCAAACTTATCAGTTTCTACCCATAAAACTTAGAGAAGGTCAGTGACATGGTTTAGACTGTGAAGGTGGGTTAAATGAAATCAAATTCCCCAGAATTTTGACTTCAGCATGACTCAGATGCTTCTGTCTTGGGAGCTTGCTGTATAGCATTTCTCCTCCTTGAATGCTCTTCCTGAAGGAAGTCCTTCAGTAGACCAGATGCTCAGAAGTCACCTTTCCCCAGTCTTCCCAGGTCCTCCAGAAGTGCAATATACCCACAAGTCAATGTGCAAACAGAGGGTAAGTGAAGGAGGTAATGATGGAAGTGAATCTCCCACAGTGCTTGGGGAAGTAAGAGACCATCCAGTAGAGTAGGTAGTAGGTGATATTTAAGGATAATGGGCATTACCTAGTGACTGCTTAGGTGTGGTATTCGTGAGAGTGGAATCCTGGGATTGAAGAGGTTGGGGAACCCCCTGGAGCTTCTGGATGGAGGACTGGATGATCCAGGAGGAAAGATCTGTTTCGGAGGGAAGCAGGAACGGTCACAGACAGACAGCCCAGTAGCTGGTGCTTGTAGGGACATCCACGCCAGGACTGTGTACTTGGTCTATTTCCTAATTCTCTGTGGTAGACAGTTACTCCTATCATTAGCATCATTTATTCTAGCTGTAGAATGTGAGAGTCCAAGGAGATTGTGCCAATGTCCCACGCCTGCAGGGCTAGCGAGGCAGAGGCTCAGCCTAGTTCTAGCTGACCCAGACCACAGGAACTGGTGGTTTTGGCCCTTGTCATTAGATTTAATTGTAAATGTTGACTCTGCTGATGGATATGGAAGCTTAGAAGGCACAAAAAGTGGAAATGGTTTTGTGTAATGAACAGCATTCAAGTGTACTCCACCTAATAGTATTTTGAAATTTTTAGAATTTATTTATGACTTAACTGGAATCTTTCCTGCAGTATTTTACTCTGAAACCTGTAGGAACCTGAATAATGTATTTGCATGGTGTCAGGTAAAGTGCCCCAGAATGGATTCAGTCTGCGTTCTGCCCTGCTGTAGGGAATGTAAGTGCCTTTCCTGCCCCCATGCTGACCGGAAGTTGCATAGTAAGGTAGTGTTAAAATTCTTATGACACATGTTCTAAAACTGTCACTCACTGTACTTATCACCTGTCAATTCAGTGAAGGTAAAAAGAAAATTTTCAGAAGAAAAAGAAATGAAAAAAGAAAAAAAAAAAAAAAAAGAGGTTCTTGAGAGCCAGAATGAACTCTGTTAGAGGATGTGATAAAAAGGTCCCTGAAATGTCGGAGACCAGCATGGGAAAGGCGCGTTGATAACCCCGCCCGCCAGGCATGGCGGGTAGCCGCAGGGC
Organism: Psammomys obesus; assembly: GCF_907164565.1. Classification (NCBI taxonomy): domain Eukaryota; kingdom Metazoa; phylum Chordata; class Mammalia; order Rodentia; family Muridae; genus Psammomys; species Psammomys obesus. The sequence goes on from NW_026586816.1 coordinate 6,493,361, forward strand.
AGGTGGGGAGCAGAAAGTGACGCAATTTTCATAAATATTTTATTCCCAGCAAGAACAACAACCTTTTCTTCAAGCCAGGTCCTTTATAAACATACAAATGGGCAGTCATTTCCTATGAAATTGCCTATCGACTCAAGCAGTGGTTGAAAATACTGCTTAGGAATTTTTTCCAATTTAGACTATAAACATCAATCTCGCCTTGAAGATGAGATTTTAATCCCTCTCACCTCCTCTTTCTTACTCCCATACTCTCCTTTATTACTCATCCCCTCCCTCCTTCTCTTCATTTTCTGCTGATATGTATAAAATTTGCCTCCTTAACGTTTTCTGCATAAAATCGAATGCCACCTGGCTCTGGAGGCTCAGCCTTTAACTCCAGCCCTCAAGAGGTTGAGGCAGGAGGATTGCTGTGGGTTTAAAAAAAGCATATGTTTCATAGTTACAGGGCAGCCTGACCTACAAAATGAAACCTTGTCTCACCCTCCAAATAGAATGCACATACAGAAAATTCATAAACTATACCAGTCCATTTTAACAAACTGCTGCCAGCATTTTGATAACAGTCACAGACAGGAATCAAACGCATTTCCTCTTTAAAGCTTTTTCTTCCATCTTTCCCTCTCCCAGTTACAGTTTCACTTTCTTTCCTGTTTATGATAGACTGGCTGTCTGTCCTTCCTCTTCCTTCTCTTCATAGATTTGACAGCATAGGTTGGGACTCACTCGGGAGTTTTATCTTTTGTCTTTTCTGGTTTTGCATCAGCTGTGTGTGTGATGACGTCACACACTGAGCATAGCTGAACTTCATTCATTCTTCTTTCTCTAAACTATGATCAGACATCCTCTGGAAAGAACCTCAGAAGAACATTTAAGTCTTGTCTAGTCACTTCTTTTTCTTTTCTTTCATAAAATAAACGTTTAAAAATGTAAAAATCTCTTAGCTCACTTGTCAAATGAAATTAAAACCAAAACAAATCAAAACAGTCACAGAACACACTGGAATCCTGGTTTGCTGACCCCCGATGCATAGTACTTTACCATGTCCTTAATTACTGACCTGAAGCACATATCGATCACTCTCAGTTTCTTTGCTTATTGATAATGATAATAATATTATAGTTATGTATCACATAGAATTACTCGTATATTTATATCGCTTGTAGACTGTCATAAATTCCTACTAATTCTTCTGGTTTGTGTGTGTTTTTTTTTTTTTTTTTTTTTTTTTTTTGCCAACTCTGACTAGAGTGCCCTGTGTCTCTGGGTGCTTGTTTATTGAATTTAGTTGTAGAAACAATGTTTAGAGCAGGATGACTCTTCTTCCTTCAGAGGCCGTTTCCTAGCACCTGACATCAATGGTGAGGGCTGCTCAAGCCGGTTTTAGAGTGTGGAATTCTATGGATTGCCAGGAGAAGCTGGTGCTGTTCTGCCGTCTGTGTATCGACTGGTCTCCAACTACTCTGTGGGATTCCTGGAACCTTAGGCTCCAATGGGTCTGGTTTACTTTGATAGGTCCAAGATTCTGGTGAGGGTTAGAGCCAGATAAAGCTGTCTGAAATGCAACTCAGAATGCCAGTCCCATTGCCAGGATGGCAGCGACTGCAGGGATCAGTGTTCAGTAATCATCTTTCTGGAACCCATCTCTGTCTCGGTTCATGACCTAGTAATCCCCACTTTCGTGTTACTTTTTGAAGTTTTAAGAAAATGCTTTTTGCATTTTTTTGCTGCATTTTAAATTTAGGGAATGAATTACGATTTATTTCTGAGTTGAAATCTTCCTATTTGTACTTAGCTTTTAAAGGGCACATTGTAAATTGGTTTTTCACAGAAGAGAGTATTGTAAGACAACTGGAAAGTCAATTCTGATAGAAATAAACATCCTACCCAACACAGAATTCTATAATCCCCAGCTGTGTCCACCCCCACTGCCTAGTTTAGAAAATAGCCAAACTGTAGCTTTTTCTTTATAATAAAGTATGCCCTTGTAGGCAGGTAACATAAGGTTAAGTCTTATCTGTACAGACAATGGAGTGTATGCCAGTTACTTGTATTCTGTTTCCTAAGCTTGTAGATTCCACCTTTTTTTTTTGTTTGTTTATAATTTCAAGGCAAGAATTCATCAAGTTAAGGTATGTACTCCACACTAATGTAAGTGAGCATCACTGAATTGTGCTTTGATTTCTTTTCCCACAGAATGAAGCCACAAGTTGAACTTGGGAGCTGAAAGCACAGGGATGACATGATCTCACGGGGTTCAGCACTGCTGCAAGGCTTGTTGAAAAACACAACTTTCAGTTTTGAAAAAAAAATCTGAAAATTAAACTAACTTGATTTCCAAAGGGAGCACTAAGAAACAAAGTGGGTTATGGGGTCCCTACTTGTCTTTGCTATGACAGAATGGAAATCATCACAAATCAGTAGCTTTGAATACTGTATTTGTAAGTATACTGTGATATACGTATATTGTATATGCATATTTATCTATTTGCATGTATTATATGTATAGATTTGTTTCTGCTAAAACATACATAAATTAAAAGACAAGACCATAGAAATTTTTGCAGCATCTAGGGTGAAATACCACAATGTTCAAGCTTTCCTCTTTTTCCTTATTATGTTCTTTAACTTCATTTTCTACATTACTTCAACTTGGGGATCAATGATGTACACACACACACACACACACACACACACACACACACACACACCCAGCAATCAGAGGCTTCAGACTCACATTTGGCCCTTTAATGCATTCAGACTAAACCAATTCCATGGCTTCAAGTGTTTTGCTTCTCCTCATGGCTTTCACTGTGTGTTATGCAGCCATGTCAAGCTTTGGGAGACTGTGGGAGCCTGGGGAATTCCACTGTAAAGCAGACAGAAACTGAATAAACTCGTAAGCAGCAAATGTGCTGAAAAGAAACAGAGCACAGGAGTCAGAGACACCCACACTTGGAAGCTTCTTGTTGAAGGGCAAATCACCTCACAGCTGGAGTTCTTGAACCTATGAATACAATGTGCCAGAACTGTACTGGACATAACTGTTGCCTCAGCCTGGCCCAAAGAATCTCACTTTTCAGCTGTGGACTCTAATGCAGCCTGTTTGATCTGTGTTCAGTTCTGTGTTCCCTGACTTCCAGACCAGGAAGTTTCCCCAAACCTGTTTCCTCATCCTTAAAGCGGAGATGAGTCCTACCGTCAAAGGACTACTTTTTATAATCAGGCATGATCTGACTCAGGTAAGCAAGGAATAAATGTAATTACTATTTCCATAGCTGTTATTGATGCTATTATTATTTAGATACTTGGACGAGAAATAGCATGAAGGAAATAAGATCGCAGATGTGTTATGCTTTGGCTCTTAAATGGCGCCTCAGACTCATACTGTGAATGCGTGCTCACTAACTGGTGGTGCTATTGGAGGCGATGGAACTTTTAGGAGGTGAAGCCTAGCTGATTGGAAGCAGGTAGCTAGGTATCCAGACCCTGTTTCCTCTTGTACTCTCTGCTTCCTGGCTAGCATGACACAAGCAGCCTCTACCACACTCTCCCATTGCCATAATCAAAGCTGTGTCACCATGCCTTCCCCATCAGGATGGGCAGAAACAATAAGCCCAAACAAACCTTTCCTCTTCTACTCGCATTCCCAGTCCTCCATCTCAGCTTAATACTTTCCCTTCTACCTTCCACTTTAGACCTTTAAACCATTGTGATCTGTCTTCTCTTCCTTAAAAGACCTTACCCATGGCCCATAGTTTAATGACCATGGTATTCCAAATGAAACAGTAATATTTCCAGAGATAACATCTACAATGGCAGAAAACATGTGACATTTGTCTTTCTGGGTCTGCTTTTATTATTATATTTTTAAAAGAACTTTGGTTATGATATTAAAAATGTTGATTATCAGGATGCATGAATGTCTCTAAACTGGTCTTTGAAAGCTTTAAGTGCAGAAAGTACATGAAGTGCTCCTGATATATACTGCTACCTCTGACTCCTAGATTTGGATGGATGGTGCCATCTTCCTGGAGACCCAGATTTTTACCTACTATTGATTTATCCAAGGTGAGTATCAGAGTTATGCTGGATTGAATTATGCCTTTCTCTTGGGTTTTGGGATTTGAGATGAGGGAAAGCAACCAGTGTTTCCTGTAGAGGGATGAAAGTAGGAGACGTCTGTGGAACAGATAATAATAAAATGGATTGGTGGTCAATGGAAAACTACACATCCAAGAATATACGAGTATTACAAATTGGGTTTGTCAATTGCAAAAAAGAAGAGGAAGGAGGGGGATACAGAAGAGGGAGAGAAAGAGGAAAAGGAAAATAATAGAGTTGGGTGGGAATGGAAGTAGGGTCAGATCTGGAAGGAATTGGGAGGTGAATATGATGAAAACATTGGAAAAAATTCAGAATACTAACAAAAACATGAAGTTTGCTGGTAGCTACATCAAGGTATTTCTAAGTCCTCTAACACAGTTTCGGGTGATCCTTACAAGCTATACCAACACCTGGCTAAACAGGGAGAGAATTTTTAGCCGCATACTTTCTTACATTGCACACAAAAACTGTATGTACAGACTTTACAAGTTCAAAATTTGATGAGTACAATCCTCTTTTACAAGCCAGATTTCATGATAGTCAGTGACAGAAACCTAATCACTGTACCTTAGACATGAGCATATTCAAAGGTTCATAGACTAGCAGCCAAGCTGAGGGCTGGGCACTAGGTTGAAATTTGGTACTGGACACGATCTCTCTTTCTCCTCCCCTTTTTTGATCTCTATCTCCCTCCCCCACACTTCTGCCAATATACACCATTCTGTCTCATTCCCACTCATACAATTGCTTTTGAATAGGCATCCATGCATCTGTTCATAACCTTTCATCCATATAAAAACACTCCAAAATTCAATGGTTTGCCAAACTACATTTGGGAGGGATCCTTTCTCTAGTCTGTCATTAGTGTCCTATCTGGGATAAATAGATGTTTAATCACGTCTCCCAGGAAAATCATACAGCATATCAATACACAAATTTGCACCAATAGAGCCAAAGATGAAGAGCAGTCAAAGAGGAGCCAAAGAAGAGCAGTCACAAGTGATAAGACACACAGTCGAGGCTGATCTGAGAACGACTTGCTTATGAGGGCAGTGGCTATGGCATGGACGGCCTCTTTGATGTAATGACAGCTGCATGTTTCCCACTGTGGTGATAATCCATGCCACCGAGACTAACCCTCAGAGAAGGCTGACAGGCCTCTTTGAGGAATGAGGTCTAGCGCAGGAGCGCAGGGACTCTCCTCACAGTGGCGGTAGACTAGGAACTAGCATGCTGCAGGCTCTGAACATTTTCTTAATATTTCATTTTTTAAAACTATGTTAGAATGTTTAAATTAATTACAACTTATTCACTTTGTATCCCAACTGTTGCCCCCTCCCTGGTTCCCTCCCAATCCCACCCTTCCTCTTCTACTTCCATGCCCTTCTCCCCGTCCACTGATAGGCGAGATCCTCCTTCTCTTCCATCTGAATCTAGCCTATCAGGTCCCATCCGGACTGGCTGCATTGTCCTCCTCTGTGCCCTGGTAAGGCTGTTCACCCTCATGGGGAGGTGATCAAAGAGCCAGCCACTGAGTTCATGTCAGAGACAGTCCCTGTTCCCCTTACTAAGGTACCTACTCAGACACTGAACTGCCATGGGCTATATCTGTGCAGGGGTTCTGAAATTTAATGTATGGGACATAATTATAAGTGGGCTGTGGTGATGGCTACATAACTTTTGCTTAGCCTACAAAGAATTTTCCTTCATAAGGTGGGACTTACAAGAAAGAGTCACTCAGGTGACCCTCCAAATCAGTGTGTTATTTGGCAGGAATGGTAGGGAAAAAGAATGCTGTGATAAGCATCATAACCAAAAGCAATTTGGGGAGAAAAGGGTTTATTTCACCGCACTGTCCATCATGAAGGGAAACCGGGGCAGGGACTCATGGTCAAGAGTCTCTTCATCTGCTTGAGACAAAGGCACATCATGTGAAGAAAACCAGTCCCTGATGGATTGCTCATACGAGCACTGGGGACAGCTCATTATCACTGATTGAGATTCCCATGAATATAGGCAACTGGCAGATGATAGAAAAATGACAGGGATCACTGAGGAGTGTGTGACAGGCAGCGTTGGATGCCCAGTTCACCGAGCTGGGTAGGACTGCATTCTTAGGAAGGTGAGAAGAAAGGTTAAATCAACAGGGAACCCAACATATGTGCAGCTTTGGTGGCTTTGCAGAGCCCATGGGGAGAATGTGAACGTCATAAAGTAGAAGATCTGATAGTTCTGAATGACTTAGACCAAAACCGAAAGGGAATGGGAGAAGGGTAATGCAGGCAAATGCATCTCTAAGGTTATTCAAGGCAAATATGGCAATATTTGCGCCAAGCTGAAGTTCCTGGGGATGTGATTATTAATGAGCCAAATTCTGTGCTTGTTGCCTTTTAGGTGGTTTTAAAGCCTGTCAACAGTTCACCAAAGGATTGAAAGTAGGAATAAATGGCAGAGCAACACAGGTGAAGAAGGAAGACTAAGATCTTCCCAGAGGTGGGCACTTATCCCTTAGGGTTAGGCTGTGTACTCCCTTGCAAGAAAGCACACTGGGCATGGAAATTGCTCCCTAGCCCAGAACCCTTGCCAGAGACAGGTGGGACCAATAGAAAGCTGTCAGCTGTGGATCTTCTCTAGAGCCGGTGGGCATGGCAGGCGGAAATAGGGCCTTGCTGCTCAAGGTTCCTAAAGTGGGCCAGCAGCTCATGTTGGCCCTGTGGAGCCATATGGGGCAGGGAAATGTAACATGGTTTCATAGCAGTGCCCCAGCGTGAAAAGGCCAGCTGACTGTGAGTTTTAGAGGGTTACCTGGGACAGTGTCCCTCCCTGACACCACAACACCCAATTTTGCTGGTTTGACTAAATAACTGATACAAGTCATAGTGTCTTTACATGCTATATTGCATCTTGCTAATGTTTCCCTTTTAGCACCCAATTATGCCCCCCAAACTAGTTGGCAGTGGCTTGAAACAGACAGCAATGGACCTTCGGATATCCCTCACATACCCTGAAAGGGTCGTGATATGATGTTAAGCACTGAGTGTCTTATAGATTTGGAAAAACAGATGGGAACGCAGAATACCCTGCACAGGTGGAAAAAGACCCACTCAAAAGCCATGTTTATTAAATCCCATCCCAGAATTCAATTACTTCCATGAGAAATGGTGGCTAAGAGGGCTTGTGAGGTCCCAACCTGTAAAGGCTATTGCCAGTGCTGTTGGTTTTATTCCAGAATTAGATGGCAAGTACCTATTGTTGAGGACAACACACCTCAGTTGCCGGGCATGGAGATTTAACTCTTGTTTAAGATGGAGGATCCTTCCTTGCTGGCTGGATTTCACAGGTCGCTGGATGCAAATTGTTGCCGACAGTCTTGCCCAGCTATGGATCCACCATAGTATGCTGTATTAGCATAGCACGCAAGGTGTGCCTCCCGGTGCAACAGTGCGAGGCGCTGCTCACTGATTAGGTTTAAGGTCTGTTCTAGCAGCGAGAATTCACATCTGTCCTATAAACCAGGGCGGACTCCTGGACAAGGAAGTCCTAAGCTCCAGTAGGAAAGCGACTACTATTGTTTTGTTCAATGTGGTACAACTATCAAATTGCCTTCTAAATATTCATGTTTATGACCATGGCATGCTGTTGCTGTCAGCCTCAGCACTGGGCTGAAGATATTGCAAAGGTTCTTAACTGCCTAAGCTATTGGGAAAAGGGGACTGTGGCATAGTTGTCAAATTCTCAGCCAAAAAAGAAATAAAACAATCACACATGCATATTATATCTACCAAGGCTCAGGAGATGTTACAGAAGAGGGAACAGAGAGACTGTCAGATTGGAAATATGGATGAAGCATTGTGTAGCTATTTTCAGAGAAATGAAACATTCCCCCCGAGGGATTCAGAAAGTAAGGACATGTATGAGGCTCAGAAAACTCACAAAACTTAGACGACTCAGATAGTTGTAAGATTCACAACATTCCCCCTTTAAGGTTATATAAGTGGTAACAATGGCTACAAAGATGTCTCTTTGGTGGAACTGCCTTCTGGCTGGGAGAGGAGCTCAGCTGTTAAGTCGTCATCTATACTTCTTGGTGGTGCAGATGCCTTTGAATCACCAGGAGTCCTGTTAGCAACTCCAATAAACTCATTGATTCACCAAACCAAACCTGGGTGAACTATTTTCTTAGTCTGTCATCAGTGACCTATCTGTGGTGAATTGACACTTGTCTGTATATCCCCTGAAACTGTTACATCACGCTGTTGTAAAATTGTTGTTTTTATAAAAGGTAAACCAATCTTAAAAATGAGCAGCTGTCAAGTATTTACTTAAGTCATTGATTATTGAGAGAGCTGGTAAGATATTATAACCAAGTTCAAGAGAGAATTCAAAATGCTGCATATTTTTAGGTGGATGAACAACAACAAAGCAAATTTATAACTAAATGCAAAATGTAGTCAATATCCAACTGCATCCCACAGGCTCAATTTGCATTTAGATGAGAATGATTTTCGAGCCTCTCAGCTTTCTAGAGCATGATTGTGTGACATGGCTCAAGGTGTGAAGGCTGGAGAGGCGGTGCGAATACTCAAGACTACTGTCCTCTCCTCCCCCCTGTAAACTCTCAATGCACAACTAGTCACCAGAGCATGCACTATAAAAAACAAGACACTTAGTAAAGTAGCTGAAGAGACAACCTCATTGATATGATTAAAGGCGTTTGTATTATGTTCACAGGAGGCATCTCACATAGTGAAGGACAATAATTTTACTCTGAAATGATATTCAAACCGTGGACAACTTTTCTATAAACTTTCTGTCATGGTGACAGAATACATGATAGAAACAACCTACGAGAGGAACTGTTTAATTTGGCTCATGGTATTAAGGGGTTCAGCCAGTGATTTCTTGGTCCCTGGAACTTGGGAAGTGCATCAGCAGGAGCATCAGCCAGTGAGCATCTTTGGCCTCTGGTTGGCAGGAAGCAGTGAGACAGTGACAGTTAGGGTCCCAGAGTAAGGTTCTTCATGTCTTACCTTTCCCAGAGAGGTCCTGCCTCCTGACGTTTCTAGAACCTCTCAAAACAGTTCCACCAGCTGGGGAAAACCCCTTTTAATACACAAAACTCTTTGGGGAACATGATATGACTGCTTTTTGTACTCTGATCACTACTGTTCCACCGTAGCTTTCTGTCTTGTTACTGCCATTTCAATTTATTAATGTAATACAGGATTTACAAATGGAAAACAGCACAAAAAGACAATGAAAGAAAAGCAAAAAGTAATCAAGTCTGCTCCCTGAAACAGCCTGGCTACACTGCAAATGCATTATGCTAACTGGAAAAGGTTAGGCTAAAAAGCACCATAATATGTGATTCTATTTATACAACACTCTGGAAAAGCAAAAAAAAATATATATATAGGGACAGGAACTAGATCAGTAGTGTCATGAAAGGGGCAGGAAAAGATTTGGCCACAGATGGCATGAGAGGATTTGTGGTGTCAAGAAACTTGTTTATCTGAATTGTCATGAGGGTTATGCAATGTTATATATTTGTGAAAATTCATATAAAATGTGCAGCCAATGTGGAGAAAGGGGAACCCTCCTCCATTGCTGGTGGGAATGTCAACTGGCACAACCACTATGTAAATCAATCTGGGGTCTCCCACAGGTCCATCTCTCAGGTCATTCTAGATTCTGTCAAATTGACAGTGCTAACATCACGTATCTCTTCACTAACCTTGAGAGTTTAGGCCAAAGACTATGGCCGTGGCTGGGGAACTAAGAAATGATTCCATTACGATGAAGGAATCTTATGAAATATTTAGAACATAAAAAAAAAATAGGGGAAACATACAGCCAAGAGCACAAGCAAATGGAAAATGAAGAAGAAAACCTAGGAGGAAAGTTCTCAACATAACTAACTTATGGTAAAATTTTAAAGCAATGCTTTTTATTTTAAAGTCCATCAAGTGGTTTATTGCAGATGCAGCAAAGGCAACACCGACTTCACGTCTCAGGGTAGCTACTGATTTATCTAGGAGAATACAAAAGCCTTATCTTTGCACCAAAGTAAATTCCAAAGCACATGGTATATGTTTCCTGTACTGACAATGATCTCTACAGCTTTCAAGAACTATATTATAATGGCTCTATGGCCTCCGGCCTAGGAAAAAAACCAACAAGCATTACACAAGCATTGCAGTAAAGGAAGAAAATTTACAGAGAAGATGAACAGTTTGGCTAAATAAAACTTCAGGTTTTCAGTAATCAATATGATAAGCATAAAGGAAACTTGGAAATACCCGTGAACATATTATGGACACAGGTTTTTGCTGCCTAATTGTCTCTCTTTGCGGAGCTGTTGATGGACGCCAGGGCCTTCTGCCAGAACATGAGGCATGCACGAGGTACACAGACATTCGTGCAGGCAAGCACTCATAGACATGAAGTGGAAACAGCTAAATCTTTAAGAATGAATTGAAAATAAAGACCACCAAATTGACAGTGTGGTTCAGAGGCAGAGAAGTGGAGGAGCAGGCACAAGTGTGATACTGTCACCCTTTGACTCGACTCACGAATTAAACATTTCAACTCCTTTACTGAAGATCACATGTGATAAACTAAAAAGTACAATTGCGGGTATTTGACTTAATTCCTGGGAATGACGTGGAGTTGAGTCTGGCTGATGGGAAGCTGCAGTGTTACTAACCCTGCTCTTTTTTTTTTTTTTTTTTTTTTTTTTAACCCGGGGTTTCTCAGGAGATGTCAGGTCTGTTGTCAGTCAGCACTGTGCAGAGTACTTGAGTGGGCCTCCCTGCAGATGTCCCATTTCATACTTTGTCCTGTGAAGCCCGTTTCTGGGCCGTATGTTGACAGTCTTTCCAACCAGCAGAGCAGCTTCCTTTGTTTACCATCCTTCAGCAACTGTTGCCCTCTACAGACTGAGATCCAGGATCTTCAGTTCATTGCTCCATAAACTTCACCTCTTATTAGGCTTGTGGTAAAAGAAATCCTCTAATTCCATCTTGGTCTTGTACCATTTTGAAATGTAATACTCAGGAGAGGATTATGACTGAATCTGAAATGCCCTCAGCTGAATTTTGTTTTCAATGCTTGTTCTCCACATAGTGGGGTGTGTGTGTGTGTGTGTGTGTGTGTGTGTGTGTGTGTGTGTGCAGGTGGAGCCTGACTGGTGAAGTCTTTGAATGGCACATTCATTCTCTTGTGCTGTGACACTCTGCTGACTGCCCTGCCATGGTGTGAGCAGCCTCTGTCACACGCTCCTACACAGTCTTTTCCTGCTAAAAGGGACTGAGGCTGAGAATAAAATAAATCCTTTCTCCATTAGTTTGTTTTGCTAGGTATTTTACTACCATGACACATATTCAACCCCCCCGCCACAGGTTTCAGAAGCAGAACATGTGTGTTAATGCGCCAAGAAACACAGCAAGAGAAGGAAAATCTGTGTATGTGTAGATTTAAGAAAAAGAGAATCTTTTGATAAACAGCGAGGTTTTTGTATCACCTTGTTTTTATATTATCCTCATCCCTTTTCCCTAATAATCTTAGTTAAAAGGTCACTGATTTTAGCAAGTCACGGTGGCACACAGCTGTAGTCCCAGCACTCAGGGAGGCAGAGGCAGGCCGATCTCTGTGAGTTCAAGGTCAGCCTGGTCTACAAAGTGAGTCCAGGATAGCCAAGGCTACACAGAGAAACCCCGTCTTGAAAAAAAGTCAACTGCTTTTGTGGAGACTTCAGCACTTTGAATATTTTATGATGTTTGATATCATCTCTTGTCTTTTCATCTTTGGGAAAATAGATATTTCTCCTCTTGCCAGAGGGAAAAGACAGAAAGACATGACAATCCTCAGAAGAATTGGCAGTAATGGGAAAAGTAGTCTACAAATTGAACCAGCTCCTGATTATCCACGACATGGAATGCAGAGTGTGATTCGTGCGTGTATATGTGTTCACGAATGTGTGTGCGTTCATGTGTGTATACGTGTGCGTGTGTGCGCCTATGCCATAGGAACAGATCATTGGGAGTATGTACTTTCAGAGAATTTCCTACCCTACCTCACACGCTTAGTCCAAATACCCAAAGCCCTTAGAAGCAACCTCACAGAGCTTTATGAAAACAGATACCCTCTCTTTAAGGAAGAGTTAATCATTCCATGGAAGAGACTGACAGGGTTTAAAACAAATGTTGCTGTGGGAATTCGTGATGACTGGGTCTTAGAATTAACTGGAGTACCTAAACTGCCACGTGCATGGTCTGGGCTGTCGCTGTCTTTTTCTCCCAGGAATTTGGGCAGACCTTCCTTTCACATGATTGCCCAGATATTGTGCAAGAAGCCCAGTGGAGGATCCCTTCTACTTTAAGCACCACAAAGGAGGACATGGTTATGTTTTTTACCTTCTTACTTAATTCTAATTTTAACAGAACCTTTTGCTGTGGTGCTCCCACTGTACTCGCAGCCTCCGGAGCATACAGAGGAGGTGAGACCCCTCTCTGCTTAAACGCTCTGAAGGCCTATCTTTGAGCCTATGCAGTCTCTTAAGGAGGCTTACGGCTGACGGCAGTGGCGCTGATTGACAGAGATGTGCTTCACTCTCAACGTGTAAGAAACAAGCCCGCCTCTCCACCCTGCACTGGCCAGCCACCGGTTCTACTTAACTATTTTTTAGAATGAGACCTGAGCACAACAAGTTCTGTCGCACATGCCTGACCTTAAACAAATGAGTAACAACAACAAAGAACCGTTTAAAAAGCTATGTACTGCACAAAAACGTACAGCAACTGTAAACCATCACATAAAGGGGTACATTGGAGAAATGTCGCCTACCCAGCACTAGGATCCTGGGGAGCAGGGGTCAGTGAGTCATGCTGCTGGTTTGGAAAGTTCCTGCTTCCTTTCTTTGATGCTAGGCTGCTGTGACCCTTACATACCAGCTTATTTTTCATTTCCCAGACAGCTTTAGAGATTTCATGGTTCCTGTGGCAGGAAGCTTGGAGGGATCCTGACATATCCTGTGGCTATGCCTACCCACGTCACCAACCCCAAACATAATTTTGCACTTTTGCGAATTTCCTGCAGAAACAAGATGTTTTTTCTCCATTTTCTTCATAATTGTTCCATAAATGTGCTGACCTGTTTTCTCTCTGTTGCCTTCAATGGGGCATCATCTTCTCTGCCTTCGAAGGGCTGTTTTCTAGTTTTTCTCCCCCTTTCAGGTTACTGTGTAACCTCTCAGGTGGATGGGCAGGCTTACATGGCAACCGTTAGACTTGTTTGGGGTTCAGGGTCAGAACACAAGTTCACAAGTCAGTATTCCTTTTTCAAATGATAAGGTTGGATGCCACACAATCTGAAATGAATATTTGTAACACCTAGGTATAGTAACTAACTCGTGACTTTAATACTATAAATTGCCAAGTACTAATAGGGGAGCGTGCAGCAGTGAAAAGAAGCCAATTTCAATTCAGGTTCACCTGTGTTTTAATGTGGAGATTGAATAAATACTCTTTGGAGAACATTTTATTTTCTGAATGTGGAGTGAATAGCTATTGTGCTGGTTTGCTGAGAAAATTAGAAATAATTTATGTACGGTATGGACTAATGAGACCAGTGCTTAGAAAAGGCCAGGGAGAGGAGGACTGATGTTCAATGGAACCATATGTGCACAGGGAGGGAATTCATTGACCAGTTGTGAACATCTGGATGAAGTAAAGAAGATGTTTGTGTGAATAGACTAATCTGAACTTGAGAAATGCAGAACTCTCACAGCCATGCATGTAAGGGCTGCAAGGTAATTGGAGTTGGAGGCAGATCATGATTGGATGAGGAATCTGTTCATAAAGAGCAAGAGATAAAAACAAGGGCCTACAAAATGTACTTTGTGTTATGTGGAAAATCTGTGAATAACTTCAGCAGAGTAGCAAATCATGCCAGTGGACAAAGAGCCGTGAAAGACAATTTCTACACACGGGATAAGGGAAGATTCGACTTGGTTTCTACAGTAACTAAAGTCAGTCTGATGAATGTGAGCAGAGAGATGAGTTAAACTCTCAGTGGGCACTGGTGCCGTCAGAACTCCTGACCGAGGGAATCCCAGGCCTTCTACGTCCTTGTGATCCTGAATCACAGAAGTCACTCTTTCCTTTGAACGAATTGACGTGCTTTTCTAGGAACCTTAAAGTGTCTGATATTCACCTGTGGATGCAAATCCTGTTCACATGCTGAGGCTCAGTGGGCACATTAGCTTGTTGCTGAGGCTAGAGATCTGATAGAGGCAACTCAGGGAGAAAGAATCTAGTCTGGCACAGGGTTTGAGAGGGTGAAGTTCTTTGTGGTGGGCAAAGCGTGAACATTGGGACCAATTTGGCCTGGGATGGTGGGAGCTTTCTGTGTGGCTTCCTTGTCCCTCAGTTTACCAGGAAGAGCAGAGATGGGATCAAAGAAGAAGGTGCATGTCCTAGCAATGCACTGCTTCCAGCCAGACCCCAATGCAGAAAGGATCCTTACAGAGCAGCTCCAGGGAGGGACCGACCACATGCTCAGATCCTGAGGGGGAATACTTCACATTTCAGTCATTGTAGTAGGTCTGGGGTAAGCTCCAGGATGCTGCATGCATGGACATCAGGAAAGAGAATTTGATGCCGCAGAACATAATGTTAAGGAGCATGAATTCACTCAACAACAACAACAACAACAACAAAATTGTTATAGGAAATTGTTTTGAGCTGTGCACGTTAGTTTTCTACCTCATTGGAGTAGCGTTTACCCGAAGATGTTAAGAATGAGATAGGACCCCAGAAATGTATTCTGCACTCTGTTACAAAACCCTGGACACTGAACAATTCTGAGCTGAAAATGTCCAGGCATCTGCCTTGGTTTTCCACGTGGCATTGAATGGACAGGCCAGTCTTTCTTCGCTCTGTGCCTACCTGGGTTTTCACCCTGCTCCTGAATGCCAAAGGTCGGAGGTTGGAGGGTGTGATCTGGGGGCAACGGCAGGAAGCAGCCTATGAAATCATGTCACTTGAGGGTCTGTGATCCATTTGACTCTGACAGTTCATTGTCACTTAGCAGAAATTGCCGGTTATGAATATTTAACAAATTTGTAATTAGCTCTTCAACACGATTACTGAAATGGAATCAGCCTCCGAATAATGCCACCAGGATTATGTACATAAAGCCTTTCTGATTATGCATGCTTACACATCTGTTTTTGTTTCTACTCTCTCCTCTGGCACCGATTTGACTAATTTTTATAAAACCACATGCTGTACCTCATTGCCTTCTATGGTCTCATTCTTTGCCAAGACAAAACCATTTTTTCAGACTCCAGTGGACAATTTCGGTATAAACTTCTGGGGTGCACACCTGAGGCAGGGCTAAGCTGAGGCGGGAATGCTGGAGGTCCATCTAATTCTCATCAATTTTGGCTGTTTTAACTGTCAAACTGCCTAAGTTTGCATCTGTTTCCAAGTAGTCATGAAATATTGTCTTGATTCATTCTAATGAACTTGTAATTCAGAGTGACTGCAAAAATATGGACAAAGGATGCATTTAAAGTCAGGGAATCTCACAACTGGCCGCATGACCATGAGCTTAATCTCACTTTTCTGTGTCAGAGTCTGCACACCGTCATGACTTACTGGGATTTGATTGTTAAGATGATGGTTTGCTCTCTCATTCTGCTAGAAATCATGCTTTGCTATCCTTTCAGAGAACCACAGGAAGCAACGCTGGAGGGGATGCCCTGTTAAACAGGGCGAGGGAAAGAACCCTGAACCCTCTGTGGGTGGAGGTTTTACCTCTGCTGGTGACAGCTCAGAGCAGCAACATGCTGGTACCCGTGCTTTACCTGGGAAACAAAAAGAAAGCTTGAGCTGTACAAGGCAGAAACTAACTAAATATATGCTGGGAGTGTTAATTGGTTCTGCCAAGGAAGGCTGTACCTTTCTCAGACGAGTTTCAGGCTGCCTGAAATATATATATATATTTCTGAAATAAGTTTGTGAATTTTTAAAATTATTTTTTATTTTAATTTTTATTAATTACAGTTTATTCACTTCGTATCCCTCCCATTAGCTCCCTCCCTCCTCCCCTCCCAATCCCACCATCCCTCCCCCTTCTCTACACATGCCTTTCCCCAAGTTCACTGATAGGGGAGGTCTTCCTCTCCTTCCTTCTGATCCAGTCTATCAGGTCTCATCAGGAGTGGCTGCACTGTTTTCCTCTGTGGCCTTGTAAGGCTGCTCCCCACTCAGGGGGAGGTGATCAAAGAGCAGGCCAATCAGTACGTGTCACAGACAGTCGTTGTTCCCCTTACTAGGGTACCCTGTTGGAGACTGAGCTGCCATGGGCTATATCTGAGAAGGGGTTCTAGGTTATCTCCATGAATGGTCCTTGATTGGAGAATCAGTCTCAGTGTTCTATATTTTAAAAATCTTTGTTATTACTCATATGCAGAGTAAATTTCTAAAAGCCTCATGTTTCAGAAAAGCATAAAGACAACGAGAAACTCTAAGAATGATTACTCACCTCATTTAGGAAAGATCTGTAGAGCCCTGCTGTTCTCAAAACTGATTCCACACATATCAGGCCATACACTCCACTGATGTTCTTGGTTGCTGGACTTAGGGAAGCTTGAGCAAATGTCTGTTACCTTTTTCTAGGGCACTCATTATAAAGAAAAGAGAGAGAGAGAGAGAGAGAGAGAGAGAGAAGGGAAAAAAGATGACCACTGAGTTCAAGACTAGTGTGGTAAACTAGTGAGTTTACTGGGGTTACTTATAGGAGTGCAGCTACAGGGCCACTTGTGAGAGCCTGGGTGATGTTCATGAAGAACCGTTCCTGGAGCTTCATGCCCAGCTTCCTGGCAGCTCCATCAACGAGTCTCCTTCTGTTAGCAACCGATCGCTGCTCTGCTTACATATCCATGGCGAGAGCCTTATAATAAATCTTGTAATTTTTCTCCTAGGTATTGTTAGCTTCCTGGGTCTTCATCTTGCTTCTCCCTCTAGGACAGAACGCTGCAGTTTGGAAGAAATAGCTACATAACACTCACCACTCACAGATAGACTCTGCCAGGTAGAAGTGTGTGTGTGTGTGTGTGTGTGTGTGTGTGTGTGTGTGTGTACATGTGTGTTGCATATGCTTGGTTATATATGTTTGTGTGTGTATGTGCAGATGTTCAGGAATACGTTTCTGCCTGTGTGTGGAGCCCAGAGGTTGACACTGGATAACCTCAATGGCTCTTCACCCTCATTTGCATCTAGATCTCCTCTGGGTAGCCACTTGGTTCCACACCTCCAGAGTGCTGGGATTACAGGCAGTCACCACGCCTACCTGGCACTTCCTCCGGTGCTGAGGATCTGAGCTCTCCTCTTCATGTTTGCTCAGCCAACACCTTACTGCTGAACCAGCTCCCCAGGCCTAGGGAAAACCTTTCTCAGTCCTTCTTTTGATGGAACCAGGGTCTTAGAATATGAGATCATCATAGCATTGGTTATTCTCCAAGGACCAGACTCATGATTCCTCATGCTGCTTGCCTTCCCATTTATTTCCTATTGCTTATCATTGATCCTAAAAAATGTTTGATTCATTTTCAACAATAATGATAAGTAACACCTCTCTTCATTTTTTTCTAGAATACAGAAACCAGCAATATCAAGGAGTCTGCCCTTACTTTTAGGGAGCTCAACGCAAAGGAAATGTCAGACTGGGATATTCAAGCCTTAGATACTGTATTCGAGCCTTGTGGGCATGAAGAAAGGGCACCCAACAGTTCCATGTGACAATGGTCAGTCGATACTAACCATAGGGAAAGTTATGAGAGATGAGTGACCTCAGCTAATGGATGGTGAATGGAAAGTGGGAGGTTTCAAAGGGATGACAGAAAAGTAACACTTTGGAGGCCACAAACCACATAGCCTAAATGCAAATGTGACACAGGGATTCATTTGGCTTTCTGCCACAGTGCAATTAAGTCTTCGTTGTAGAAAGTGACAAATACAGAGATATAATGTGGTCATTCAGGCTTATCTCCAACCAAATGTATTTGTATTGTTTTATTCAAGAAAAATAAAATGCACACTTGCTGTCAGCTTTGTGACTTCAAGAAACCACACAGACAAAGATGGATTCAGTAAAGCAGTCTGTCCAGGTAGAAAGGGCAGGATGTTTATACTAATAGTTACTACACAGAGAGACAAACTTGAGTAGCTCTTCTAAAAGCGATCTGATTGTAAATTTCAGTTTGTATTAAAGATCTGCATGTAAAAAGCAAGCCACTAAATCTTTCTGTACAAACTGTAGCATGCCATCATTATAGATGACAATGATGGATTCCTTAAGGTTAAAAATTAGAAGTGTTAAGGAAAAAGCAGTAAATATAATTTTACTAGGACAAAAGCCCTATTCTTGTAAAGCACAGACTAAGTATAAATGCAAAACAATATTTGTGATCATTGTACCTATGTGGTCAGGACATAATTCTAAACCCCATGAAAAAGCTTAACAGGAACAACACAGTGAGAACACTGGCTGAGCACAAGCACAGTGTTAGAACAGGAAATACGAATGGCTGATGAGTAGATGAAGCTGCAGCCCACCTTGAAAGAAATCAGAAATTCTAATTCAAACCCTAACATCACAGGAATTGCTTGGGAATTACTCACTGTACCTAGTTTGTGTCTTAAGCTGGCTAGTAGGTACATGGTGTTTCCTTTATTACTGTATACTTTGTTTGTTTAAAGCTTCATGTACATATCCACATATGTATATATCAAATACACACATATATATGTATATGTTGTATGCATTGGATTTTATTAAATAAATTAGCACAAAGCTCCTTGCAGAACTTACTCGTTTATCATGAGCACCTCAGGAATTACATCAAATGGGAACAATAAAATTGAATTTGATTCTTTTCTAGAAGTTGACATAGTTCAGTGATGGGAAGTATAAGGCCTGAGGCCTACTGTGCCATGATTGCTTGGGCATTCTAATGCCTGTCATTTAGCCTCTCTCAATCTTGTCAGTGGAAGAAGATATGCAATAAAGACTCTTCAGAACAGCTTCTTGCGTTTCCAATCCCACATTCAGGCAGCATTTCTGACAGGGTTTTGGCAGGAGTACATGAGATGCTAATCAGGATTCTTTGAGATAAACTGCTGTTGTCAAGCAAGTCGGCAATAACTTCTCTTTCTCATGCTCCATCCTTTTTGGAGTGCTGATATGGAGACCATGTCAGGGAAGGGACACAGCACTTGTTCAGGAGGGAGAGAGCCACGTACGAGGATTTGAGCATCTTAGGCATGTTCCTTTCTGTTGGTTCACTTTTGCTATCAGGGCCATGGGAGTCATTTACTGGACAGATTCTGATTTTATTCCAAATATAATGAAAGCAGGAAAAAGGGTCTCGAAGAGGACTGTCCTCTGCTTCCCTGTGTGTTTTGCGAGAGCATATTTCTGTCAAGGTGATCTATTGCTTTCATTGGTAGGAGAGCAAAGGCGAAGCTTGCCTCTGCTCCCTGCTTTCCTGACGCTTTTGAGATCAGCAGAAGCGCACACGCACCCTGGGTGCTTTCTTTCGTGAGCCTGGTAAGCGGTTTCAGCTGGGTCCTTTATTTTCTCTCCCAAGCGGCTGCACAACGAATAACCACGGGTTCCTGGGCACTGTACTCAACCCAGCCTGGATTTCAGATTCAGCTGTGAAAAGAAGAAATCGTAAACGAGTACTTCTGGGGCTTCTTCTGATCGAAGATTTCCTCAGAAATTTGTAACTGTGGCACTTCAGGCCCCAGGACTCACTGGACTGGAAAAGGAGTAGGAGTATTCTGAAAGCATCTAGCTGAGGAAGGCACTGGTGCAGCATGGCGGTCACTGATGACCCTGTCTGTGTTCAGTGCTCAGGAAAAGCCCAGACACAAAGCCCTCTCCCGGTAAAGGTCAAATCTTAGCAGGGAGGAGGCAGCCAATAAACAAAGCTACCCACACAGCAGAAAAGGACAGCTTAGGAAGGTTTACAATCCGTTCACACAGGGGAAGACTGTTAGCGAGGGGATACTGTTTGGGAAGTTTATCAAGATTATATTTGGGCAAAAATTTAACTAAGGAGAAGAAGGGACATTCTTGGAGGAAAATATTTTCGGTAAATGTGTGTGCAGCAGCTCAAAGCCAGGACTGTGCTGGACACTGCAAGGAACTCCTTGGGAGCAAAGGGAGAATAACTGGGCAAGAAGTGAACAAGAAGGAAAGCATACAAAACCGAACTCACCCAGCGCAAAAAGAGACGAATGCAAAGAACTGATGGTATCTCATTAAGTGTTAGAGAAAAGGCCCCTTTGATTGAGAAGTCTGTGAGAAATGGGGAGAGGAGGGAAGGGTTGGAGGCTGAACAGTAGTCTATGAAACTGGTGGTGTTGGCTTGCAGAATGTTCTGAGATGAAGTTTGGAAAATTCCAGGGAAGAATTCAGATTGGCTTAGCCATGGCCAGAGTGAAAGGAAGTCAGGACAGCAGCATCTCATTGGGACACAAGGGTAGGAGAACAAGCGCTCCTTGGAGGTGAAGGCCAACAGTGGACATGAATTATAGTATTATAGATTTAATATATGGCAACTCTGAGTGAAAATATAATAGACAAACAAATGAATAAAAATCCACTGTGGGAACAAGGATAGAAAAAAAAAAGCTGTGAAAACGGAATGAGTTGTGCTCACAGTGATTCAGTGATTCTTTAGCTAATCATCATCGTGTCTGAACAAACGACCTACGTTGGTTATAAATTAATAGTTCTGACATCCTCTATCAGTGGACATGTGCTAATAGCTTCTTAGACTTCTGAGTGAGGAAAGAAGGGCTCATTTCACACTAAGCCAAAGAGGGTAATAGTGTCACATTGCTTTATTGTTATTTCAGGAAGTGCAGGCTGGTTTTCTTCCATCAAAAAGATATGCAGAGTTAAAGGAGTCACAGTTTCTTCTATGGTGATGTTCTGCATTTATTATTATGTTATCTTGTTTCTTATTTATAAAGAACATATCAGCTAACAGACTATTTCCAAAATGTACTATGCACTCTTAAAAAATCCTGTTTACTTCTGAAGACACAGCACACTTGGCTCACAATGCATGCCTAAATGAATGTGGTGCTGACTTCGAATCTTCTGTCCTGATAGTTAGATTTCATGAGGCCAGAAGTTGCTATACAGGCTGTTGGAGGGAATTTTTATCAACAGCCCTACAGAGCTACATGAATTATAGCATTATAGATATAATATCTCTACAACAGTAACAATGGTGTGGCTACATAAGCTGAATAGTCCAATCGTGACATTTACATTATATGGGTAACAAAGAGCTTTCCTCCACAGGAGGGAACTCATACTGAATACTATTAACCTGGCCAAGAACCTGTGGCTTGGAAGGTCATATGCCCTGGGAGAGAACCTACTACTGCCATTTTGCCAAGTAGCTACAACATCAAACTGCTTTCTAAATACTTATTTTTAAATCCATAGATTAGTACAGGTCTCATCTATCATCAGAAAAATCTTCTTATTGTGGTGTGTGACAATTGAGGCAGGTTCACAACTAAAAGTGCAGAAAATAAGTGACTGGAGGATGCTTAGTGAGAACTAGGACAAATACATGATGCTGTTGTGTGGCAAGACTTTATCTGGGGAGACACATGTCTACTCACCCCAGAGAGAGAGCCAACGAAAGACCAAAGCACAGACACCACCGAAGCCAGCGTGACACACCAGTGAGTCTTTGGGAGGTTATGTACAGGAGCAGAAGTGACTCAGCGCCCACCCCAGCATTGGTGACAGCTCACAAAACCTGGAAACCTAGAGCAGAATGCCAAACCTGCCGACAGCTCAACAGGCTGGAGAGTGTCCTTTCCAGGTGACTCAGCTGGTGTAAACAACTTCCGGGGAGTTTGGCTGGTTTGTGTTTCTTCCAAGCAGCTGGTCTGGTCTGAGAGCTTTTTTTGCATCTTGGCTTGTCTGAGAGCGACCCTGGGCTTCTTTATTGATTGTTCTGGGAGGGAGCGGACCTAGTGAAGCTGCTCAGTTTCAGGGACTTCTTTTTGTATTTTGTCTTTTTTTATATTAATTAGTTTATTCGCTTGTATCCCAGCTGTCGCCTCTTCCCTCTTTCCTTCCCAATCCCACCCTTCCTCCCCCTTCTCCATGCATGCCTCTCCCCAAGTCCACTGATAGGGGAGGTCTTCCTCTCCTTCCTTCTGATTCTATTCTGTCAGGTCTCAGTTTATCTGTTTGTATCCCAGCTGTAGCCTCTTCCCTCTTTCCTTCCCAATCATACCCTTCCTCCCTCATTGCCTCTCATGCTCCTCTCCAAGTGGCTTCTTGAAGCTATTTTGAAGCGTTTACCTTTTGTCTTAAGAAGCTTCAGTGAGAGATGAAATGTTTTTATTATTATTATTATTATTATTATTATTATTATTATTATTATTATTAATTACACTTTATTCATTATGTAGCCCCCCATAAGCCCCTCCCTCCTCCCCTCCCGATCCCGCCCTTCCTCCCCTTTCTGCATGCAAATGTTTTAATATCAGAAGAAACTGCTACAAAACAGGTCTCCTCTCCTGTAGTGGTAGTAATATTGTAATATTGTAGCAAGAATCAGAGGTCTGGCAGGACTGTTGTGAAAGAGTAACTTCTTGACAGGAGAGGGCCATTGTACTCATGAGATCCCAGCAGCTGTGACTGTGTAAGACCTGTCCAACATTCAATGTTCCAGCGTGGCTGGAGAAGCAGCTCACCAGGTCCCACCCTTAGCTGAAAGATATTGGTCACTGATGGCTTCTGGGTAAGAGAGAGTCAATTCTCTGCAGGGGCACAGTCCTTACGAGTTTCATGCTCCAGTGGCTAGCCCTATGCCCACATGCAAATGGGTGGCACCAACTGGACTCATTGGGTTATAAAGAAAAAAAATACAAAGATAAGTATTTACAGTTGGGAGGCAGAT
Source organism: Psammomys obesus (assembly GCF_907164565.1). Classification (NCBI taxonomy): domain Eukaryota; kingdom Metazoa; phylum Chordata; class Mammalia; order Rodentia; family Muridae; genus Psammomys; species Psammomys obesus. The sequence goes on from NW_026586816.1 coordinate 6,516,477, forward strand.
ATTGGGGGGGTTCTTAAAGAAATTGGGAAGAATACAGGTGGACATGATCAAATACACTGTACGCATGTATGAAATTTTCGAAGAATATTATAGATTGAAAATTCTAGTAGTAAGAAAACAAATAATTTTAAAAATCAGTAAGCACCTTGCTCAGCTAAAAAGATATACATTTTGTAAATAAGCATATGAAAATATGCTAAATATGGTAGCGTATTAAGGACGTGGAAACTGAAACCGCAATGACACTTAACTCTTGTCAGAGTAGGAAAAATTCAGAACAGTGACAAATGTTAATGAGAATGTGGAGCAACAGGAACGTTCATTGCTAGAGAGAATGCAAAATGATACTGTGCTATCAAAGCTACACATATTTTACTATAACGCTACACATGCTTTCATGTGACCCAGCAGTCGTAATTCTTAGTCTGTACCCAAAGGAATTAAAACTTATGTCCACACAAAAACCTAAGCCAAGATGTCTGTAGACATGTATCTGAGTGCAAGACGCCAATCTCCACAGGCTACGTAGGATATAAGTTAAACTGTGAAATAAACTATGGAAAAGGTATTATGCTTCAAGAAAGATCACAATATTCAAAACTGATTCAGGACTAGACTAGATTTTGACTTGTAAATGTGCTGAGTTATCTAAGACTCAAACCTGTGAAACAGCTTGTTTGGAAGCAACGCCAGCCTACTTATATTTAGATTCAAAACACCTGCATTTGGAGAGAGATAAACAAACCAGCAGGTGCTTTGCTGTTTCCTGAAAACAAAATTCGAACTGAGCTTGCCTTCATTAGATATTTCTGCAAAACTTCACCTTTGCATCTGCTTAGACTCACGGCAATACTCTGACACCCAAATACGCTGTTTGATTCAGCTGCTTGATATCTCAACAGCACTCCTGATGTTCTTTCAGAGACACTAAGGCTCACAATTGGTATTACTTGAATCCAAAGAGATCTGGATCTAGTCATTGAGATAAAGTGAAGAGAATGGAAGCAAGATTCACTGAACTTTGTGTATTTTCACAATATGTTGGCCTCCAAGGCAGACAGTGATGGAGAGGAAAATTGTGTAAGTAGAAAAAGAAATACTGCATAAGCCTACATTTGACCTCCTCATTTATACCTAAAAATAACAGCTGGTATAGTAGCTTTAAATGTGGCACTTGGAGGTTTTCAGCAAAGACCTTTCCTCACAAACAGGCCTCCTGTCTATTTATATGTTGAAATTACCCAGGAAGACTCAAGAACCCTATGGTGGGATACTGCCTAGGCAACAGCCAGATGTAGACTTACTATTTGTATCTCAGAGAAAGAGATCCAAGTATGTCACATTGCAAACAGGTAGGAAGTTCTGTGCAGACTGCTGGTGGTAAGAGTCGTCAATAGTCTGCTGTGGTATTCCAAGACTAGTCTGTCCAGGCAAGATATGTCCATTGTCGCAATGGTGGTGAGACTCAATGGAGAAAACAATTTTTTCTCATTGCATTTGAGGCCTGTTCTGCAGGAGGGACTTTACACCTTATACAGAAACCTGGTCAAAAGTCTGGCTGTGAGCCCCAGGGAAGTCCTGAACTCTGACGACACTATAAGGGTAATCTGTGTAAATAGTCCTATAAATAATCCAGTGCCTATGCTTTAAGCGAGTGACACTAAACTCATTGGGTCACCAAAAACAAAGACATGAAAGGAGAAATGGGACTGGGTGGGGAACTGGGTCATTGAGCATAGATGAGGAATAAGACGAGATTATTTGTGGCAAATATGGTCAATATACATTTGCTTACATGCATAAAAATGCCACGATGAAATCATTCTTATGTATAATTAATATATGACAATAAAAATCTCCGGGCAATTTCAGTGGACATCATAGAGAGCCCTGAAGCCCAACATCTGGTTGGTCTTAGTGACTCTACTCTTTCATTTTCACCTCTGTGATCACGTACTTGATAGAAGTAACTTAATGGAAGAGAAGCTTATCTTGGCTTTCAGTTCAGGGGATACAGTCTATTAACGTGGCAGAACAACAGACTTGGGATCAGCTCAGAGCAGCGGTGTAGGTTTGTGAAGCAGGGGCCCACAGTATGATGAAGGACCAAAACTCAGAGAGTCAGGGCCTGGACCAGAAGTGGATGGCACTGCTAAGGCCCACCCCTAGTAATCTAATTGCTTGTGCTAGGCAACAGTTGCAAAGGCTCCATACCTTCTGGAATAGCACTACCCACTGTCCCCAGTGCCTTTACTTGTCAAGAACTTCTTTCATCTAAACCATAAAATTGATCATTATTGACTATGAACAAAACGCTTATTTAAAAATTTTGAATTTAGGAAATATATCAAACTTGTTATTTGAAGGAGGGCTTTGAGGTTAAAAGATGATGGCCAATGTAGGATGTTCTATGCACTGGACTGAATGAGAAATGCCTCCCGTTTGAACACTTGTTCCCCAGTTGGTGGTTTTGTTTGGAGAGAATGGAATGGTACAGCCTCACTGGAGGGAGCATGTTGTTGGGGATAGGCTGTGAGGTTAGAAGGCTCCGTCATTTCTACGCCTACCTTCCCCTGCTATAATTTATAGCCCCTGACATTATAGTCTCTAAAATAAAGTCCTTCTTCTATAAGGTACGTTGGTCCTGGTAGGGTTTTATGGTGACAACAGAAAGGTAACTGAGACACTGTATGTATAGTACATTAGGGACAACCGTGTGCATTTGCCCTATTTTAAACCATCCTCAACCCAAACTCTTATCTTCCTTAATGAACAGGATTCAGCAGTCATAGTAAGGTATGGAGACATTGTTTCTTGGACCTAAAGCTCAATATTCTTGCCTTAGTGCTAAGAGTTAGTATCTTTACAAGTTTACATTCCCACCAGCAATGGAGGAGGGTTCCCCTTTCTCCACATCCTCTGCAGCATGTGTTGTCACTTGAGATTTTGATCTTATCCATTCTGGTGGGTGTAAGGTGAAATCTCAGGGTCATTTTGATTTGCATTTCCCTGATGACTAAGGACATTGAACATTTCTTTAAGTGTTTTTCTGCCATTCGAGATTCCTCTACAGAGAATTCTCTGTTTAGCTCTGTACCCCATTTTTTAATTGCATTACTTGATTTGTTGCTTTTTAACTTCTTTGGTTCTTTATGTATTCTGGAGAAAACAGGAAACAGGACAGGAGCCTACCACAGAGGGCTTCTGAAAGACTGCCCAGCAGTGTATCAAAGCAGATGCTGAGACTCATAACCAAACTTTGGGCAAAGGACAGGGAATCCTATGAAAGAAAGGGCAGATAGTAAAACCTGGAGAGGACAGGAGCTCTACCAAGAGAGCAACAGAAGCTAAATATCTGGGCACAGTCTTTTCTGAGACTGAAACACCAACCAAGACCATTCATAGAGATAACCTAGAACCCCTGCTCAGATGTAGCCCATGGCAGTTCAGTGTCCAAGTGTGTCACCTAGTAAGGGGAACAGGAATGGTCTCTGACATGAACTCAGTGGCAGGCTCTTTGATCACCCCACTGAGATGGGGAGCAGCCCTGCCAGGTCACAGTGGAGGATAATGCAGCCAGTTTGGATGAGACCAGATAGGCTAGGGTCAGATGGAAGGGGAGGAGGACCTCCTCTATCAGTGGACTTGGAGAGGGACATGGGAGGAGATGAGAGAGTGAGGGTGGGATTGGGAGAGAATGATGGAGGGGGTTACAGCTGGGATACAAAGTGAAAAACCTGTGATTAATATAAAAAATAAAAATTTAATTAAAAGAGTTAGTACAACCTAAGACCCCTGCACAGATGTAGCCCATGACAATTCAGTATCCAAGTGGGTTCCATTGTAATAGGAACAGGGACTGTCTCTGACATGAACTGATTGGCCTGCTCTTTAATTACCTTCCCCCTGAGGGAGAATCAGCATTACCAGGCCACAGAAGAAGACAATGCAGCCACTCCTGATGAGATCTAATTGAGTAGGATCAGAAGGAAGGAAAAGAAGACCTCCCATATCAGTGGACTTAGGGAGGGGCATGCATGCAGAGGGTGGAGGAAGGGAGGGAACCACAGGGGGGATACAAAGTGAATAAAGTGTAATTAATAAAGAAAAAATGTAAAAAAAAATAAAACATAAGACATAAAAAAAAGAGTTATATCTTACTCCAGCATTCTCAACCTTTCAGAGTTGAACAATCCTTTCCCAGGGGTCACAGATCAGATACCCTGAGTATCAGATATTTATGACTAATAACAGTATCAAAACTACAGTTATTAAACAGCAATGAAAAAATGTTGTGATTGTGGGTTCACAATCCTGTTCACAGGATGAGGAACCGCATTGAAGAGCCGGTATTAAGAAGGTTGAGAACTGCTTCAGCTCATGGGATGAGGTGACCGCCTGGCTGATGTCTTATCGGAGGGGTGTCCTGTGATGGTAGCTGGGCTTCCCCTCTGTTCATATTTTGCTTTTGATTGATCGTTTTGCTCTTCTTTTTTTCCACTAAGTAGTCCAGGATGGCCCCCAAATCTCAATCCTCTGACAGTGTCCCTAGCAGTGGGATTGACTGATGATGTGATCGAACACATTTTTTTATTCCAATATATTTATTAAGTTTGATGAAAAAGATGAATTACACATACAGTTAAGATTTAAGTTTATGACATCCAGCAAATCTGGGAAAAAGATGAGCTTAAGAAGCAAGTAAGGCTTCCTTCCTACAAATGTTCCCACATGGGAGAGTTACTTTTGGCCCTGAGTTTGAGAAGGTTTTAAGAGAGACAGAAAAGCTGTGTGCAATTTATTTTCCAAAAAGCTTCTTTTGTCTGTAAAATCTGAGGACAAAGATTAAAAATAACCAAACCAAATTTAGAATTCAGTCTCTGAAAGGATATTTTCCTTAATATTAGTGGAATACTATAAAGTTGAGGAAAGTGTAGAGAAAGTGGCCCTCCTGATCTAAGCTGTCAATACTGCAGCTTCCCAACAAGAGAACCAGGGAGAAGCTGGCTCTTGGTCCCCCCACCCCAGCCCACTCACTGGCAGGTCCACATGCTCTCCCAGGAGCAAGATGAGTTAAACTACAAACTCTCAAAGCTGGGTGAGAAAGCGTGCAAGAGAATGGCAGCGTACTGACCAGTGTGTTTCTTTAATGCGGTTCTGTTTTTATTTCTGAGCTACCTTCAGATTTGTAGTTTTTATTTCTGAGCTACCTTCAGATTTGTAGTTTTTATTTCTGAGCTACCTTCAGGTTTGTAGTCATTTTCCAAACTGGAGGTGCTAAGAGTCCAGCACATGGCCCACACACAAATAAGAACCCATATTTCCATAACCATTTCCCCAACTTCTTTTTCAATTTTATATTTTTCCTTCTCATATTAATGAGAAAAGAAAACAAATCAACAGAATAATATCGCCTGAATGAACAACTGGTACAAAAGTGAAACCCGTTACTAATGAGTTTACATTTCTGTCTTCATCTTGTTTAAGCGCAATTGTAATTAAACATGTTTGTCCATGAAAAAGCTTCATCCGTAGTTATGTTTTTAATATCCCTAAGTAGGTCACTTTTTAATGAAGCAGCCAGACATTTCCCCTGTTCTAATATACTGAGTTTTGCCTTAATAGTCATGATTCTTGTATGTCTATTCCATGATGTGTGGTTGGGAATTATACACTGCATGTATACATTTACGGTTTTCTATTTTATTTCAAATACACCCACCATTTTTATTTTACTACAGTGACAATAAATTAGAAGTATGGGTTTCTAAATTACATTACATAATAGCTCATATACTTATATTACATAACAGTCTCAGCTCTAACAGCTCAATTATCCTGGAGTTCTGATATTAAGTCATAATGAATGATATAAAATCATCTGATTGTATCAGCTATCTATTGCTGCCAAGCAAACTTGCCCCAGTATAAGGTTGTAATGTAGCTGTCTCGTTACGCTCTGGTTGCTGTGGTAGGCAGTTTGGGAGGTGACAGTAGAGCTGGTTTAGGTCTGTGTCGTGACATCTACAACTTCAGCTATGAAGTGTGAAGCATGGAGTAGATGGCTTTGGGCTGGGCCATCTGGAGGTATCCTCAGTACCAGGCATCTCACAGCCCAAGGTCCATGCTGCGTGATGGGAAGGCTGCATCCTGCCCATGCAGTTTCTCTCACTTGATAAATTTGATGTCTAAATTTCAGTGAGTGCTATGCCTTCTAAAACACATAGTGGCCCTGCTGCTACAGTCACCAAACCCAGCCAAAGTGAAGGACATGGAACCTAACTCTCCTGCTTGTTGGAGGGGCAAGTGGGAAGCAGATACTATTTGGTCATTTTTGGAAAATGCATCTGCCACATAGCTACAGCTCATTCTAAATATTTGTCACTAGTCTTTGAAACTAGATTTTTTTTTCAAACTTTTAGAATCCTATTTTTTTTTAGATAGTCTATGAAGGAACCATAAGGTTAGCTATAATAATCCAGAATACTAAGAATATATATGAATTTTAGGAGATAACATTACAATTTTTAGTGGTTTCAAAAGTAATGTGTTTCTTGAAAGAAGCCCTAGACACACTGTCATCAGAAGAGGTTGGGCGCCTTGTATGAGAGAGAAGTCAGACATGAATGATGAGACAGTCCAAGCCGGTCAACTGCTCACTGTGCAGAGAACAGAGGGCATCTGGCTAGTTCGAACTATGAACGCTGCTACTTCCCATCTGTGTGAGTTTGGACAAGTAGCTTAACTTCTTTGAATCTTGGTTTTCTCATGTGTGAAAGATGGATAATTGCAGCTTACCAGGTTTTAAGGTTCAAACAACACAATCTGTAGAAATATGTTTGGAAGGCTGTGGACTATCATGCAGAATAATCTACAATTCATGACTGAATTTCTTACAGAGTTTTGCAAAAGTTTAAATGATAGAAAAGGGTTGATAAGGAGGTTCAGTGGGCAATAGAGTAAAGAGAGCCATGATAAAAACTACAGGTTATGCAAAAGCAAGATGTTTCCCTTTCTATTAATTGTGTGCTGGGAGCCAGAATTCCTCTACTGCACACCAGCTTTTATTCCTTGAACAGTCCAGTGTGTTTATACAGTGCATTTTCCTCCTTTTCTCTTCCTTCTTTTTCTCCTCCATCATTACCACTGCCACAGTCATCACTCTTACTATCACTTTTCTTTGACTCAGGGTCTTGATCTGCATCCCAAGCTGTGCTTGTTTTTCTAACTCTCAATGCCTCAGCCTCCTTTGCACTGTGATTTTATATGGATGCACATATATCTATAATTCTATATCTACCTCTAGAATTATAGATATAAGTCTGTATCTATAATTCTATCTATAATTCTCTTGATGAATTCTACGTTCGTGTATACCTCTTCATGTGAAGCTCGATAGTCAGTACATTCCAGTCATTCCAAGACTTAATAAAGTTCAACATTACTGATTTTTGATATGGAATTTGATATTTAAAGTTATTCTTTGTGCTTGCAATGGCCCTTTCTCGGAAATCTTAGTCCTCATTTCTGCTAGGATCTCCAGCACATAATTCCATGAAAATTCAGTTAAAGCCTGCTAGAGACCAGCGTTCTGCAGAGTTTGGCATCTGCTAGAGACCAGCGTTCTGCAGAGTTTGGCATCTGGCTCCCAGTCCAAGTGCTGTTTTACAGGTCCTGAGGTTGAGGATGTAATGTAAGCACAACAAACGTAAGGCCTCTAATATCAAATAATTGGCTCACACTCCTGTGAGATTGTCCAGAGAAAGTGTAACTGGCTCACTCCCACATGATAGTGTCTAGGGCAACTCTATTCAAGGGGTTCTCAGCCATCATACTAGTTTATAAGGCAAAGGAAGGGATCCGAGGAGCACAGTGAGGTGGGGGCGGAGAGCATCTTTGAGTAGAAGTCCAGTATACGGGTACCCGAAGTGTGCTTACTTGACCACCTGCATCACCTGGGGGACGTGCAGGTGCCCTACAGCCCAATGAGGACAAATTCACAGGGTCAGCTTGTCTTAGCTACATTAGTGGGGACATGATCATCTTCCTTCACCTTTAAAAGTTTAAGCTCTTTGGGTTCCAAAACACCTAGACTAGTGATCTCCTCCTGGGTTCTGAGATTTGGCTTGAATTCAGAGACATATGGTCAGCTTCCCTAATTACAAAGTCTTTGGATGTGGATGGGGCCATGATCTGAGCTTCCCAGGGTATCCAGCATGCAGGCGGTTTGACCACTTTGTTTAGAATAGGACCAAGAAAAACTTGAAAAGTGAGTAAGCTCCTGGAATTCAGGGGCTCATGGCCACTTTTGTGTATCTTGCAAAGAACAGATGGCTCTGATGCCGCTGTGATCTCTAATGTTCTTTTGAGACAGGGTCTCACCATGTAGCACAGGCTTGCCTTGGTTTGGTGTCCTCTGAAGCCATCTATTATGTACTGGATGACAGGAGCTCCGATTTTATTGAACTTCTTTAAAAAAATATTGTCTTCAGTCTTGTCTTCATGAAAAGCATATTGCGTTTGTCTCCAATTTAGAATGGGCGACAAAAGAAATTATAGAAAATGACCTGTACACAGAGCTTTCTACCTTTAACATTTTTCTGAATAATTTTTGCAGTCATTTTTCATTTAGAGCAGCATTTCAAAACTTATTCACCTCCATTAAGATTTCCCCCAAGTATGCAACGGAGTTTTATTAAAAAAGAAGCTTTTTTGCATGCATATTTCATTAGTTTTACATGATATTTAAAGCGCTTGCATAATTTCATGAATTAGGCAACTGGCATAGGCAAGTTTGGGAACAAATACAATTGGCATTTCCTAAGGTGCCATAGCTTGCATCTGGGGTGGCCCCTAAGATGCCAACGTGTTATAGAGTGGTCTTCAACTTGTGGATCACGACCCTTTTGGGGTTAAATGATCCTTTCACAGGGGTCACCTAAGGCAATTGGAAAACACGGACATTTACATACAAGTCACAACTACCAAAATTATAGTTATGTAATTAACATAGAAATGTAAGTAACAAAGAAAATAGTTTTATGGTTGGGGTTGAGGAACTATATTAAAGGTTGGTTGCAGCATTAGGAAGGGTGAGAACCATTGTGTTAGAGTCTTTGTACTTAGCTTGGTGCTCCTGGAAGGTGGTGACACCTTTAGGAAGTTAGCATGGGACTCACCCGGGGTGAAGCAGGTGTATCATTTGAGTGGGATCCTGGGGCACCTCAGCTGTGAGGTGAGGGCCTTCATCTCACCATACTTGCTTGCCAAGATGTAGCACAGGGGCTAATCAAAAATTTAGAGAAATTAATTTAATAAATTCATGAGCCAAGTAAACCTTTTCTTTGTATACATTGTCTTGGGTAGTTGTTATGATAATAAAAGGCTAACAAACTTATGGACAGAACTTAATTGTTGGGAAGACAAAGCCACTTTTTCTTCAGTTGCTCCTGTAGACTCATGCATTGAAGGTATCCATACAGTTCCGTAGGCTAGACAGGCACAATACATTCCATTTCTACCTGTGAACTGCCGCCAATGGCAAGAATTATTAGAGAAAAGATCTCTGTTGTGTAAGGACACAATTGCCTATTCACATCTTATGTTCTAACAGGCTGATGGTTTGGGTCATTAGCTCCCAGCAAACACAAGTTCTTCAGATATCTATTTTCTTATTTGTTGATTATAGGAAAAAAATATACTTTTCAACTTATAAAAAAAACAAAACAAAACAAAACAAAAACTAACCTTCAGCTAGAAAGGAAAGGATCAGGGAGAGAAGCCAGGAGAGGCGAATCTTCAGGTGTTGCTTGGATGCAAGGGCTCCTGGAATTTAGATGAAATGCGGTTAGCTATTTTCAGATGGAGTGTGTTCCCCAAGCAAATCTAAATTCGTCTCCAAGTCTCTTTGCAAACACAACACTTTGCATGTGTCCTTTTGTGTACTGTCCAAATCAACAATGATGCCTCTGCCAGTTGCTGTGGGTTAAGCTATTATGTGAGCAAATGAAACAGTGACAGAAATAGAAACTCCAATTAAAAGATAATGCTACACCAGATCATTCTTGCTCCACATTTGCTCTGCACACATATGCTCTGTGATATCCTAAGAACTAGCTGAGGACGCACAGCACAGTTTTAAGGCAGATGTGTCTCTTCCTGCTCCGTGTCGTGCATGGAAGAAGCAGTTCATTGTTCTCCCTGGGCTCTCATAAGACTTGCTATAAGTGAAGCATGTATCTATACAATGACGAAAAGGGATATTTGCTTAAATCAACATGCATCCTGCAAATCTATATATATTCATAGACACTGTAGATAATGCATATCCAATATTGATGAGCAAACTATTTTATTAGAAATCTATGTTGCTCACCAATTCAGGATTTTTTCCCAGTGTGTGTTAGCAAATATTTATAAGCTGTAATTTTGTAGCTGTACATTTACCTACCCTAATTTTATAAGCGCTGAGTGAAAGAACTATATGTCAACTGGTGAGGATTACAAATGGACTCATTTGCAAGCAACCTCGCTCCTTACTACCTTTAAAACACTGTTGTGAATAGGTCAGCAAGATGGCAGGTAAGGCACTTGCCTGGTAGTAAGTCTGACTCCCTGAGCATGACAGGGACCAAAGTGATGGAAGGGTTTTATTGCCCCCTGAAAGGTGTCCTCTGACCCCTGCACCCATGCAGTAGCATGCTCTTGACCACCAAAACTAATGAACAAATGTAATTTCAAAATTGGTATGCACGGATTCATGAGCAAAGATGCTTAATTCAAGACCAAAATGTATATATCCTGAAATGCCCTTGTTGCATGTGGTAACAGTAAACTCAAAAATAATTAATTTGAATAAAAAAACTCATACTTGGAAGAACAATACATTTTCTTTCAGTAATAACATCGTTCTTTGTTTATCGTCTCACTATAAAATGTTAAAATATCCAATATAAAGATAACCAGAGAATGTAGAAAAATTTAGACTAAAACTGAGCTGTAATCCTACCATGCAGAAATGATTCATTTTAACATAGTCACCATTTCAGACTTAATGTGGTGTTGGAGATTAAACTGGGCCTCACGTTTACAACACTGTGTTCTGCCTTTCAGCAACACCCTAGATTTCTCTTCATGAACACATTTGCATCTATTCACTAAAATGGATCACACCATAAAATATCTGGTTAATTTTATGAAGTATAAGCTTTTTTTGCTAATGAATTTAGGTGTCTGGATCTTTATTTGAAACTTCTGCACAATTGTACAAAGTACAAACTGTATTTACTTGTTCAGTGTGTCATTTACTTTTTGACCTCTGGGTTGTTTATGAAAGTAAATTCAAAAGCTAATTGTTCTGGAATGTTTCCTCTCCCAAAATATTTTGGAATTTTTCACTCTTTGAAGTTATAAAGAGGCACTTAAAATTCAGCTTTGCAATCTCTTTTACTCTGGGTCATGTTTTCACATTTGCACAGCTCCCTGTCTCCTCCGTGTGTGTGTGTGTGTGTGTGTGTGTGTGTGTGTGTGTGTGTGTGTGAAAGAGAGAGAGAGAGAGAGAGAGAGAGAGAGAGAGAGAGAGAGGAAGAATTAGGTCAGTGTATCTTCAAAGACAAAGATCGCATGTGCTAGGCCAATCCAAAATTGTTTTCTTTCCCAAAAGAAGAGCATTCTAGCATCAACCACTGGCTTCTTTCCTAAAGGAAGTGTGTGCCACCGTGTCCTCTCCAGCGTGAGTCTTCTTGCTACAGGACACTAACATGGAAAATTTCAATAAGAACCAAAGCATGCTGGGATGGCAATTCCAAACTGAGGTGCCAGACTGCTGGGGACGACATGTACATACACATGGGCCCTGCACGCGACGGCTGCAGGAAGTGACTGTGCAGTGGCCTTTTTACAGGAAGCAGTGCGGTAGATGTTACCCTCTTCCTCATCTCAAGCCTGCTTCTAAGGAGGAAGTGAACAGCGGCACCACTCGGGAACATGATGTACGTCTCCACCATGTCAGGAGACCTGCAGGACGTCGTGAGGGCGGGGAAGAGCTATTCTTAGCTCAGTGGACTCTACCCATGTGCAGGGCTGTGCTGACTGCCCCCTGTGTGTGCACCCACGCATGCCTCCCAGGACCTGGAAGACAGCTCCCATGAGAAGACACTGCATCAAAGGGGCGGATTCCCATCAGTGTCTGAGCCGTGTGTGGAGAGAGAGTAACCACTCAAGTATAGGGATGGTCCATGTCTGAGTCCTGAGACTGGAAGAAACTGCAGAGCTATTCCTACAGAGACAGGATGAGCAACTGCTCATCTGACACTGGGGAGTCCTGGGACATGGAAATATGTGTTCCGAAGCGATGTGGTGTGCCATGGCCTGGGCACCGCCAGCGCCGCACTGGCATAGGTGGCCCTTACGATCAACAGTCAGAGACCGGGGAAGCTGTGTGGAGGCAGACTGGAGCAACCTATACCTCTACTTCCTCATTCTGACAGGCAAGGGTAATTGTAGTTAGGGGACGGGGAGTGGTGCTCAATTAGGTCTGACTATGTCAAGAATAGGCCATTCGAATGTCCAAAGGGAGGAGTCGTGTGCTGTAGCATCATGCTTATTGCTGCAGAATTCACTGCCTTTATCTAGGATCTCATACAAAGATATGGAACTTACATTAAATAGAAAATGTTAAAAGAAAAATAATCTTCTCTTGGTTATGTCCCTTGACACAAGTCTAAGAGGTAAGGTATAGGCTGCTTCTCTCTTAGTGGTTTCCAAAGGAAAGCCTTGAAATTCAGCTGCAGACTTGTGTGAAAACGTACCAGACTTGTCTGGTAATAATTGGTGTGTGTGTGTGTGTGTGTGTGTGTGTGTGTGTACACACGCGTGCGCAGATGTGCATTTGGAGCCTCCATGTGTCATTAAAATGCTCTTAAAGGCAATTGTAGCCCCCCCTTTTTTTTTTTTTAAAAAAAAAAAACAGCTAGAATGCCTGTAATATCCCACTTTGATATTTCTTGTGAAATGTCAATGTGACAGGGATAAAAAGAAGTCTTGCTTTTTGTTGCAAAACAATTCAAAGACACTTAGTAGTTACTTGTGCATCACACTTACTAAGTTGTTTTGCAGAGAGACTGTTTACCCACACACAGAAAAGAAGAAGTAGCTACACTGAGCCAAGAAATGAAGAAGAAAACAAGAGTCATGATGTTCAGGATGTAGCCCATGGCAGTTCGGTGTCCAAGTGGGTTACCTAGTAATGGGAAGAGGGACTGCCTCTGACATGAACTGACTGGCCTGCTCTTTGATCACCTCCCCCTGAGGGGGGAGCAGCCTTACCAGGCCACGGTAGAGGACAACGCAGCCACTTTTGATGAGAACTGATAGACTAAGATCAGAAAGGAGAGGAGGACCTCCCCTATCAGTGGACTTGGGGAGGGACATGCATGAAGAAGGGGTAGGGAGGGTGGGACCAGGAGGGGAGGAGAGAGGGGCTTACGGGGGGGATACAAAGTGAATAAAGTATAATTAATAAAAAATTAAAAAAAAATGATGGTGGTCTGGGAAGAGCCAGGTGGCATAGCTTTTGCGTAAGCTGATAGTGGTGAAGAGAGTCAGGCCACCAGGGCGACAGAAAACAACAGATTTCATTGTTCAGGTTCCATGGGGGGAGTATATACATTATATATATGTCCCAAAAGCTATAAGAAGGTGTGTAATTTACAAGGATATGTAATATACATCATATAGTCTTATCTCCTCTGCCCGCTGTCTTCACTTGTGCATTCTAAAACAACTTCAGTGTGTTTGCTTTGAAGAAGAAAACTAGAAGTTCATCCCAAAGTTTGTTTCTTCTACAGAGATTTTCATGTATCTGTGTGAATGTATGTGTGTCTGCATGTAATAACATCTAGTGAAAAAAGAGGGTATGAATTTAGAAAGAGCAAGGAGGGGTGTATGGGAGGGTTTGAAGAGAGGAAGGGGAAATAATGTAATTATATTATAACCTCAAAAACAAAAGAAAAATATAAAGAAAAAACCTAGGGAAAGCTGAGGCAAAATAAAATGCTGCCTCATGGATACTTATTTAGGAACAAGAATAAATACAGAAATATTAAAAAAAAACAGTGGTGTGTGATCTGGCATTATTCAGTTTTGTTTGAATAAAGGTCTGCAGAGCCTTTTTTAAAAATTATGTGTTTGGTTATTTTGCCTGCATATGTGTTTATGCACCACATGCATTTCTGAGGCCCACAGAGGCCAGAAGAGGGTGTCAAAATCCATGGACTTGGAGTGGCAAATGCTTGCGAACCACCATGTGGATGCAGAGAATTTGACCCATCTTTTCTGGAGGAGCAGCTAGTGCTTTTGCTTTTTTTTTTTTCTCCCTCACCCTTAACTTTCATTTATTTATTTATTACGATTTATTCAGTTTATATCCCAGCTGTAGCTTCCTCGTCTCCTCCCAATCCTACCTACCATCCCTCTTCTCTCCCTATGCTCCTCCCCTAGTCCACCAATAGGGGAGGACCTCCTCCCCTTCTATCTGACCCTAGACTATCAGGTCTCATCATTTACTGGCTGTATCATCTTCCTCTGTGGCCTGGCAAGGCTGCTCTACCCCCCTACCCCCACCCCAAGGGAGGTGATCAAAGAGCCAGCCATTGAGTTCCTATCAGAGACAGCCCCTGCTTCCCTTACTAGGGACCCCACTTGGAAATTGAGCAGCCATGGGCTACATTTGAGCAGAAGGTCTAGGTCCTCTCCATGCATGGTCCTTGGTTGGAGTATTGGTCTCTGCAGGATGCCCTGGGCCCAGTTTTTTTTTTTTTTTTTGGCTCTGTTGCTTTCCTTGTGAAGTTCCTGTCCCTTCCAGGTCTTTCTATTTCCCTCTTCTTTCATAAGATTCCCTGCACTCTGCCCAAAGTTTGGCTATGAGTCTCAGCATCTGCTTTGATACCCTGGTGGGCAGTCTTTCAGATGTCCCCTGTGGAAGGCGCCTGTACTGTTCCCTATCTTCTCCTACTTCCAATATCTATCCTGTTTTTCCTTCTGAATGAGGATTAAGCCTCTTCCCTAGTGTCCTGTTTCTTGTTTAGCTTCTTTAAGACATATATTTTAGTATGTTTATCCTATATTATATGGCTAATATTCACTTAAAAGTGAGTGTATACCATATGTATCTTTACTTCTGGGTTACCTCACTCAGGTTGATCTTTTAATTTAGTGCTCTTAACTTTTGAGCCAACTCACTAGCTCCCCCACCTCCACCAAATATGTTTTTATAATCTGGAAAACATTAAGACCACTTAGCAATAAAAAAGTAGTGAGCTACCTATAGATAACACAATACAAACGAGCATCAATAAGATTGTGGTGAGTAAAAGAAGCCAGATTAGAGCGTATACAATGTAGATTCATTTACATAAAGGTATAGCAACATAAAGAAACCAACTGCGATGGAGTGAGAGGGTGGTTCCCTGGGACAAGGGTATCAGGGAGCAGGAGTGGCCCAAGGAGAGTTTCCGAAAAGCAGGGAAACGCATTGGGTGATTGATGTGCTCACTCAATTGATTGTATTCTGGAAATGGTTTACTTCGTGTGCCTGTCAGAACTTACCAAAACTGCGAACCTTAAGCATGTAAAGGAATACACTAACAACATCCAATAAAGTTGCTCAAAATGAAAGAGTTTGAGGACTTATTTCAAAACAGCCAAGAAAATATTGTGCAAGCTTGCACGGAGGAAAGGCGACGTCAAAATAAGTGCTTCACTCTTGTGCGCTCTTGCTTCCATTCTATTCTTGTCCTTAATTGAAAGTGGCGAAGCAAACACATTATTGAAGCAGCTCTAATTATTTTTTTCTGGACTAGTCTCTAGCAAATTAAGAAAGGCGAGCTGAGAAAGCCATTCCAGCCCTGAAATAACACCACAGGATCTATCCCCCGAGGCACTCTCAGCAAAAGAAGTGTAAGCTCTTTCGTGACATTCATCTTGAGCAGTGAGGACATCTCCATGGTCACATTGAGATGAACTTAGGAAGATGCCCCTTCCTCTCACACTGCTGGCACGTTTCTCTCTCACTCTTTCTCCTGGTTTTAATTAAATGTCACAGACAAAAGTGGTTATAGGAAGAAATAGCTGGGAAGGTTTCTGTTACTTCCATCCATCCTGTAAGATGTCTCTGTTGGGTCTTCTCCATGAAGGTTTTGTTTGCTACTTCTGCCTTGGTAATCGTCCTGGCACTGAGTCTTGTTTATAGTGTGCAAATAAGCCCTTGAACCATGTTGCTTTCCATTGCTTTTGTTTTGCATGAAGGTCGCTGTGATGCTCTTGACCTTCTGCTTGACCTTTTTGACCGTATGGCTTTTTGCTTTGAAAGTCTTTTTCATTTCGTGTGCTTATTTTTAGCATCTCTGTGAACTCTAAAAGTTTATTGATATACTTGGTGCACAATAGGCTTAGAGCTTGGAGATAACACGACAAATTTTCTCTCATGCACCTTTTAAATTTCACTCTGAGCATCAAGTACATCACATGTTTGGCTAAAACTTTCCTGTGCAGTTGGAGGCTGATCGGCTCAGACACCTGCTTCTACATCCCTGTGAGGAGAGGTTTCTATCAGGGCTATTCTTCCCATGCAGGCCAGAAGCACTTGGGTATTAAACATCTCCCTGGAAGTTACTCAGTGAATGAGCGAAGAGAGAGGCTCCAGGAGCAGCCCAGCTCCCTCAGGTCAGCCAACTCTGAGGGCTCTCCAAGTTTTGTTGGGCTCTCCTGTGGGAGGCAGGCTTACTCATCCATTTTATAGCTGGCTTTACTCCACACTTTTTCTAAGCTGTCTTTGCTTTCCTATATAACACCTGCATTTCCAGTTGCAGGAACTTCCCACAAAGCACCAGCCTTCAACTGTACCCGTGCTCTACTTCTCAAAAGGCTCATCACATATCAAGACTTTACAAACTGGAGTCCAAGGGTTGCTTGAGTCTCTGCTCACTGCATCACTCTCTGCTTTTCATAAAGGCTGGTTTCATACTGTCGAGAATCTGCTAGACCCCCACCTACTGCCAAGCCCACAAGTGTGTAGTCCCCTTGCATTTCTTCCTTTCCAGAGTATCCTTGATGCCTTCTTTTGTTGATGGCAAAGAGAAGTGTGGAGATGTGATTCAAATCGCAGATTTTGAGGTGGGGAAGAATATTGTGGGTTAAACAGCAGCTGACCTAAGAAGTCTGAATTTTTGTCAGCAGTGAGATGAGCAAGAAGGCCTCCAGGTAGGCTGTGTTGATGTCTGTGGTCCAATGTTAGCACTGAGGGTTGCGTGGATGGCCAGAGTCTGTGCTGCTGCCTGAAGCCATGTTGATGTAAGCTCTGCTGTCACCGGGGGCCATATTGACATGAAGGACCTGCATTGCTACCTGAAGCCATTGGAGATATCCTGGTCTATGCTGCCACCAAGAGCTATGTCTGGATCTGTGGTCCTACTGCAGAGTCTGTGGTAATGTCTGTGGCCTGTGTTACCACCAAAAGACATGCACATGTCCCTGGTCTGTGCTGCTGCCTGAAATCATGTGCTGCCGCAGAGGGCCACACTGATCTGAGTGGCCTGCACTGCCATCCCCGGCCACAAGGGCCTTGTGTGTGTCTGTAGTCCTACAGCAAGCCTTGAGTTCTGTTTGTGCTGTCACCAGGAACAGTGAAGAAGACCATGATCTGTGCGCCATCTGACTGTGAAGAGCAAGGAGCAAAGACGGCAGATGCACAGTTGAGAGAGAGAGGGACATGGAGGTTTCTCTGACAACCCCTACACCACAGAGAAAGAGCAGCCTAGACAGAAAGCCACCGAGGAAAAGCCTTGAGAAGTCTGATGGGGATACTGACGTGTAGATCTCCATACCTGACGGCCTCTGGCAGGGTGTGGGAGGGGAAAGACTCAGTTCTATTTAAGGAGCAGGGAGTGGGAGACTTTGGCCACGCTCCAGTGAGTAGATAGATAACACAAATTGGACTTGTTTATTTTCTATTTTTTATTCTCATTTTTATTTTTGCTTTTTTGGTGGGGGACAGTCACAAGGTGGGAGGGTAGACATGGGAGGCCTGGAAGTGAGTATGATCCAGAGTATGATGTGAAAATCCCAGAGAATGAATAAAAATGTTATGTTAAAAAAGAAAAAAAAAAAAAAAAGATGAGCAAGGATGCTCTCCTGGAGCCAGCAGAGAGAAGTTCAGCCCTGATAACGCCAAAATTCTATTGCAGAAAACCAGGCTCCATTTCTGACTTAGAGAATATTCATATAGTAGGTTTATTCTTATATCTTTTATTTTATTATTATTATTCATTGTGGAAATAATACAGAATAAGCACACTGACCATTAGAAAGTTTCTTTGCATGCTTCCAAGGATCCTAAAAGTAGAAGGTGAGCCCCCTGAATGGATTACAAAATAACAGATCCTGCTAAAGCTCTCACTGGGCTTCTGTCAGGCAGAGGACAGGGGTGGAGCCCCAAGTGTCTGAGATGGGGTTGGTGAGTCTATCAGCACTGCCTTTAAAGGGATGACGCCAAACACCCACACTTGTCTGATCAAATATATATAATATAATATATATATATGTGTGTGTGTGTGTGTGTGGTATATGTATGTGCATATGTATGTACACACGCATATATTTCACTTAAGATTTTGTCTAGAAAGGCTTCTTGTTATTCAGGCAGAGACTTTGGGAAAATTCCCATCAACTAAAGCAGCATTTACGTTTACTGTTATTTTTTTCCCCTTTACTACACAGAAATACTATTCTACAATCTTAGTAATCAGATTTCCCGGGATTTTCTTCTATATTTTTTCTGTTTTTTTTTTTTCATTATAGGGAAGTATTATATATTTTTAATAAAAGAAAACACAATAAGATAAAAGAAAAAACATCACGTTGAAGCTGGACAAGGCAAACCAACACCCCACGAGATGGCAGAGACACACTTGTTCACACTTGGGAGTCTCCGAAGGACACTAAACTGAAAGCTACAGTACACATGTAGAGGGCCTGGGACAAGTATGTGCAGGCCCTGTCCTTGCTGCTTCTGTCTCTGTGAATTCACGAGAGCTTAGCTCAGCTGAACTAGAGGGCCTCCGGGTGGCCTACATCTCCTCTGACTCTTACACTTTTTCTGCTTCCTCTTCTTTGGGCTTCCCTGAGCTCCAAGGAGGGATCTGATGGAGACATCCCATGTCGAACTGTGTGTTCCAAGGTCTCCCTCTCTCTCTATTGTCTGTGTTTGTTCTCGTTTGCTGCAGGAGGAGGCTTCTCTGACGATGGCTGAGAGAAGCATTAACCTGTGAGTATTGCAGAATATGATTAGGAGTCATTTTATCACTACCTTTTTTTTTTTTTTTTTAAGAGAGCCGTAGTGTTTGGTTTTGCCCTGGGTCTCTGGTTCTTGGTCTCCTAAGCAGTGTTGTGTATGGGTTCTTTCTGGTGAGGTAGGCTGTAAGTCAAATTAGATATCTGTTGGCTACTCTCACAGGTCCTGTGCCATCATTGCCTTAGCTTATTTTGCAGGCAGGACAGCTCCATTCCTAATACCCAGAAACTGAAAACAACATAGATGTCCCTCAACAGAAGAATGGATAAAGGAAAGCTGGAACATTTATACAATGGAATTCTACTCAGCTGTTAAAAAACTGAGACCTTGAAATTTGTAAGCAAATGGATGGAACTAGAAAAATCATCTTGAGTGAGGTAACCCAGACCCAGAAAGATAAAAGTGGTATGCATTCAGTTCTCTGTGGATATTTTTCCTTAAATAAATGATAACCAAGCTACCATTTGTATGACTAGAAAGGTTACATAGAGGAAGGGACTCAGGGAACACATGCATCTCCCTGGGAGAGGGAAATAAAGTCCATTTTATGAGTGGAATTGTGGCAAGGGATATGAGAATGGGAGGATCATTTTGGGAGGGAGAAAGGACACAGGGTTGAGAGAGGGAATGCAGGGAGAGACAGCTAGAATTAAGGGACAACAGTTGAACGGTGGTATGAAAATCTAGTGTAGGGGAAACTCCCTAAAGTATACAAAAGTGATCCTAACAAAGTCCCCAAATAATGAGAGACACAGAATCCCAACTCGCCATGTCTCGTCACCAAATGAAGCTTCCAGTAAAAGGGCTGGGTTACATTCAATTGAGCTTTTGCAAAGGGATCCCATGGGAATCCCCAAACAACTCAGGGGGTTACCACCATAAAAAGCTGCTCTCCACAAGCTGACAGCAAGACTCCACTGCTGAAGACAACACCTACACAACTTATTGAAGATGGAGAGGCTGAGCTCATGCTTTCATAGAACCTTCAACCCTGTGTTCTAGTGTCTTTGGTTTGTGAAGGTACTCTGTGAGCTGCCAAGAGAGAAACATAAATGGATATTCTTCTGTAATTTCAAACCTGTTGTTTTCTAGGTGTCAAAGCAGAGTGGAGAGGGATGCTTCAGCAATGGGACTGCCCTCATCTGTAGTGGATTTGACAGTGCGCCCGGCTCTTAGAACTTAGAGTCATTAGAAACAGTTCCTGCCTTCCACTTGGAACCAAGGAGACCCAAGATGATAACAGACTGAACAGAGGACCTGTTAATCCACCAATGATGACGAGGGTTGTTCAGACCCTACTTGAGACCTTGCAGTTCTATCTGAGCATCCTGTATAGTTTTAGAATTTTAAAAAGCAAGGTTTGCTTTTGGTTTTATTTAAGGATATTCTGAAAAATTAATTTAGAGCTGTGTAGGTGTCTTCATTATCTCAGGCACTGAAGGGCTTATTTTTAAATGGTTTTTGTTTCTCTTAGAGAAAGCAGATTTTAAAGAAGCTTCTGGTTCCTTCTGTTGTCTGACTAGTCTTTATTCTACTTTTATTATTTTTCTTTTTTATCATTTAGTTACAGAGAAAAGAGAGCTAAACATCATGCAAATTGTAAATTTGTCATTTTTTCTAGTCTTCTGACAAATAAACTTATTTCAGAAATTATGTTATTAATATATAAATTTAGTTTCTTATATCTGTTTTTGTGAATAGAAAGCTTTACCAGTTTCTTAGTGGCTCATTTTTATCACAAATAATGATTTGCCTTTAAATTCTGTTTTGTTTAATATGAACACATGACCATGAATTCTCCTTCTGTAGCTAGATTTTAGTCTATGTGAGACAGGCTCTCACTATGTAGCCCTAGCTGCCCTGGGACTTGACATATAGACATGCTGTCCCAGAAGTCACAAAGATTTACCTGCCTCTACCTCCAGAGTACTGGGATTAAAGGAATACAACACTGACAGCCTTTAGTTAGCAGTTGCATAATAGCTCATGTCACTTATTAAATGTTTGCAAATGTCATTTGTTTGATTTTTTAATTTTTATTTTTTTAATATTAGTTACAGTTTGTTAACTTTTTATCCCTGCTTTATCCCACTCCCTCTTTCCCTCCCATTCCCACCCTCCCACCCTCATCTCCGCCCCGCCCCTTTCCAAGTCCACTGATAGGGGAGAACCTCCTCCCCTTCCATCTGATACTGGTTTATCAGGTGTCTTCAGGACTGGCTGCAAAGTCCTCCTCTGTGGCCTAGCAAGGCTGCTCCTCCCTGGGGGGGGGTGTCAAAGAGCCAGCCATTGAGTTCATGTTAGAAACAGTCCCTGTTCCCCTTTTTAGGGTACCCACTTGGATACTGAGCTAACAAGGGCTACATCTGAGCAGGGGTTCTAGGTTGCATCCATACATGGTCCTTGTTTGGAGAAACAGTCTCATAAAAGACCCCTGTGCCCAGATATATTTGGTACTTGTGGAACTCCTGTCCTCTCCAGGTCATATTAACTTCCTTCCCCTCCCCCCCACTGGTTTTGGTTATTAATATTTATTATTGATTTATCTTTTTGTTAAGCAGCAGTTAATCCTAAACCAAATCCCCACACTTAGGCTAGGATTTATTTAATTAACCTAGAGCAAAATGCTGGGTAATAGTTACTCCATCCTAAGCCTCCAAGCTCGCATAGTTTCCTCCCATTCAGATTTCCCGTATTATACTTACTTTTAGTCATATCATAGGTCCCGACCTCTCTCCATGGTTCCAAGTCCTCTCCTGCCAATCTCTCCTCTCTAACTCCTCCCACTCGCTTCTTTCTCCTCCCCTCTGGATCAGGATGTCCACCCAATTCTCTCCATTGCTCAGCACTGGTTGGTTGTTTAACTGAAAATACAGAGAAGAAATGGTGGCTAGTTCACACAAACTTGAGACAGGTGATGCTTGGAATAAACATCACAATGCAATTTCCTGATTGAAACCAGATAGTGGGGTAGAGAAATCAGCATTTGAATGAACAAGGGTAAGTTGTATACATTCCACAAGAACATCATACCAACAATCTGCTTATAAGTGTGTACATACCATTCATGTCTTCTTGGATCTGGGTTACCTCAGATGGTCTTTTCCAGTTCTATCCATTTAAGCTGGGAGTGGTGGCACATGCCTTTAATCCCAGAACTTACCCAGTTCCATCCATTTGCCTGCAAATTGCATGATTTCCTTGTTTTTAATAGCTGAGTAGTATTCCATTGTATTAACTGTACCACATTTTAAAAAATTCAGTCTTCAGTTGGGGAATATCTGGATTGTTTCCAGTTTCTGGCTATTATGAACAAAGCAGCTACAAACATAGCTGAGCAAGTATCCTTTTCTTTATGGTAGAATTTCTTTTGGGTATGTGTGTAGGAGTGGCATAGCTGGGTCTGGAGGTAAAATTATTCCGAATTTTCTGAGGATCCTCCAGATTGATTTCCAAAGTGGTTATGCAAGCTTGCACTCCCACCAGCAATGGAGGAGTGTATTTCTAAGAGATATTTTAGGAGGCCTGGGAAGAGGCAGTTTTACTAGGCTATGTCCACACACCCATGCTCTTATCCATCCTGTTTTGGATGCATATGCCTTATGAATCTGAGGATGAATTCTTTCACTGTTCTGGGAATTTCTCAGTTGTTATCAGTTTGTAGCTTCTAAACATTTTTTTTTTCCCTCTGCATCTTGCTTGTGCTCTTTGACCTTTCACCATGTAACACCTTCTCTCTGCCTGTATGCTTATTATGCCTCTCTCTGGGCACTATTTGCAGATCAGTTTGCCTGTTCCTGAGCTTCCGTTTCAGGTGTGTCAAATCTGCCACCTATTGAATTTCTAATTTTATGTGACAGTTCTTCACAGCTTTTCTATTGTTCTTTTTATAAAAAGCTGTTCACTAATTTCGAATGTGTTCCAATCCTTCATCATCCCTTATAGCCATCTACTTATGCAACCTGTGTATTTCATTCCATGTGCACAAGTGTCAGTATCTGTAAATCTTGCCTTTCTGAGTATCTTGCACATAGTTTTTGCTCATTATCACTCATAGCACCCATACCTCCTGTGCTCTTTGTTATAGTCATGTGAAGCATGACATTCCAGTCAGTCATGGACTACACAGAGTACAATACGATTGTAAGGAAGAGGAAGCTCATATTGCCTGTTGACATCATAGAAGTTGAGATGCATATCCGTTACCCATGTTTCAAGAAGATGGTGGTGCAAATACACCAACCTGAGAGTGTATTAAAGTACAGTGGTGCAATTATGTGCCATTCGTAATACCTTATAAAGATGCTAACTGATAAACTGGGTCTAGTGGTGTATGCCTTTATATCTCCACTCTCAGGAGACAGTGGCTCTTGGTGAGTTTGAGGCCAGCCTAATCTACACTGTGAGTTCTAGGACAGCAAGAGTTACATAGTGGTACCTGGTTTTAAAAAAAAAAAAAAAAAGAAAAGAAAAAAGGATTTGTTACCCATTTGTATATTTATTCTAGACTGCTTTTATTGCGGTTTTAATGAATACTCCTGGTTATTAAAAGGTTTGCTGACAGGTAGTGAACTCTGGAGTGCTGGAACTAGCCTTGCATGTTTACTATTTGTCTTAATTACATTTGAAGGCCATGTCAAATGACTGACTTTTACCTTCTGGGTCTTAGTGAAGACAGCCTTCTGTTTTCAAAACATGAAGTTGTCTAATGATGTGTTTCCCGGAATGCGCCTCATCATTAAGTGACCTGTGATTATATCTGATTGTGAGCTTCATTTTTGTAACCATTCTCTCCAGAATGTTTTGACAGGCTTCCCAAAAGCATGTGCTTTTGTTTCTGAAAAGTGTGGGAGTACTTCTAACTCTAGAACACTTTCATCTATAATTCAAGGCCTGGATTGTTTCAGGATGGGTATAAGTACATTACATGTCCGATGTTTGATGGTGATTATGATTATAGATTTTAAAGCAAGGTTGTTGAAATTTTCGTTATTGTTATTAAGGTTCTTCTTGTTACCAAAACCAAGACATGAAATATGAGTGGATGGGCCTTTTTTGTGGGGTCTGTTAGTCTACACCTAAGAGTACAGCTGCAGCCAATTTCAGCCACATGTTAGATCTTTTACCAAGCTCCCCTAGTTACTGCCCAGTTTTGTCCTCTGCTTCCTACCATATATCTCACTAAAACTCTAAACTAGTTCTGGTTCTGCCTTTTGTTTTCTTTCATCTCTTGCTTTAAAAAAAATTATTATCATTTAAAGTGTTCCTTGATATTTTTAACCAGCAGGTTTAGACAAAACTTTTAAATTTATTATTGTGTGACACATGTATTATTGTTTTTTTAAAATTTATTTATTTTTTATTCATTTTACATCCTGGTTGTAGCCCTATCCCTCCTCCCCTCCCAACCCCCCTTTTTCTTTTCCCCCTTCCCTCTAGCCTACTTCTCAGAAAAGCTCATCAAGTTGTATCAGGACTGATGGTGTGACCTGGAGAAGCAGTCCTGCCAGGCAGAAGAGATAAAAAATGTGGCAAGTGAGTCCATGTCTAATGCAGTCCCCACATCCCTTACCTAGAGGACCCACATGAAGCCTGAGCTGCTCATAGGCTACCTCTTTGTAGGGGGCCTAGGTTCAGTTCATGCTTGGTCCTTGGTTGATGCTTCCGTCTCACCAAGCCCCTCTGGGCCCTTTTGGTCTTTTTGTGGAGCTACTGTTACCTCCAGGTCTTTTTCTTTTTCCTCTCACTTTTCCACCTGACTCCCTAAGCATCACCCAATGTTTGGCTATAAGTCTCAGCATCTTTCTTGAGGTGCTGCTGGGTAGAGTCGCTCAGAGGACAACTCTGTCAGGCTTCTGCCTGCAAACTTAGCAGAGCATCATTCACAGCGTCAAGGGCTGGCACTCTCCCATAAGGCTGGGCCAGGCATTGGCTGTGCATTCCCTCAATCTCTGCTCTATCTGCCCTGTCTTTATCTCTGCCCATCTTATAAGCACGGTAAATTTTGGGTTGAATTTTTTTGTGGGTTGGTTGGTGTTCCCCTCCCTCTACTAGAAGACTAGTCTAGTTAGTGGGTGTCCTCTTCTGTCTCTATGGCCTCTGTACTAGGAATCTCTCATTGAATCCCCCTCGTATTCTCCCAGGAGCCTACCCTGACTTAGGTCTCCAGCTTGTCACAGAGATAACCCCATCCTTTGTTTCTCTTTTCTCTACAGTCCTTCTGCCCTCTATCCCTTGCTCTCCCCAGGTCTGAACTTCACCCTCTTATCTCTCTGTGCTCCCTCTCCTGCCTTGTTTCCTCTCTTCAGCCACTACCTTTGTCTATCTGTCTCCCCTTCCAAGTGAAATTTATGCATCCTTTCTTGGATCTTCCTTGTTATTTATCTTCTTTGAGTCTATGCCTCTTAGTCTGTTTATCCTGTACTACATGGCTAAAATCTTCTTATAAGTAAGTACATACCATGTGTGTCTTTCTGGGGCTGGATTACCTTACTCGGGATGATATTTTCTAGTTCCTTCCATTTACCTGCAAATTTAATGATTTCTTTGTTTTTAACAGCTGAATAGTAGTCCATTGTGTAAATGTGCCACAGTTTCTTTATCCAATCTTCAACTGAGAGACATCTGGGTTGTTTCCAGATTCTGGCTATTATGAATAAGGCTGCTCTGAACATAGCTGAGCAAGTGTCCTTGTTGTAAGGCGGAGCTTCTTTTGTTTATTTACCCAGGAGTGGTATAACTGGATCTTGAGGTAAAGCTATTCCCAATTTTCTGAGACAGTGCCAGATTGATTTCCAGTGGTTGCACAAGTTTGTGTTCCCACCAGCAGTGGAGGAGGGTCCCTTTCTCTATGTCCTCTCCAGCATGCGCTGACCCTTAGCCATTCTGACCGGTATGAGATGGAACCTTAGAGTAGTTTGATTTGCATTTCCCCAATGACTAAGGAAGTTGAGCATTCCTTTAAGTGCGCCTCAGTCATTTGAAAGTCCTCTGTTGAGAATTCTCTGCTTAGCTCTGTGCCAGGTATGTGTATTGTTGGCTAGGGTTTCTCCTAATGCTTTACTATATCAGATGGAAAAATGAAGCCCTTTTCTGTCCCATCAACCTCTGCTACACTCTGTGGGACCTACTGCATTTTCATTTTGGACAACTGGAGTGTAATGAATTGGAGAACTCTGGAAGACTGTGTAGAAAATGTCAATGAAGGATGAAAAACTGAGGCTCTTAGCGACCCACTCCCTGTTTGTCACTCTTTGTGGATTGCTTCCGAAAATACTGATTCTGGGAGCTTGTGCACAGGTGAGCGAAATTTTCTAGGCAGAGAGCCACTGAAATTTGCTTTCGGTATATAGAGGAGAGTACTGCAAAGCTATGGAAAGGATGCTGACCGCAATGTCAGAAGATATCAGGTGGCTTGAAAGTTAGTGTGAACCTCAGTTTTAGAAATCCTGAGTTTGGAGTTTTTATTTTAACTCAGCAATTTATGGACTCATAGAAGAAGATAAATATGTAAGCCGAACAGAGTAGTCATTAAAATCACTAAAGCCTGGAGAAGCTGCTGAATGTTGTAGTCGTTTCTTCCTACACTTCTAGGGGAGCAGAGAAGACACCAGAGTGTCTGTTGCAAAGAGAGGAGTGAAAGTGAAAGAGAGGAGAGGAGAGGGTAGCATTGGCCTCATTGCTCTGACTCAGGCTTTTGCAGAGCAGAGCTGACAGTGTCAGGCTTCAGCCCTTTGGACTCTTCTTATAATTGTAGTCTTATTGCATTGCCTTTTAAAGGTCAGAGCCTTCTGGAAAGCATCTGGAGGCAGCTATGAGAAGCATGAGGAGAATGTTTCCCTCCTCTCTGGGGTGTAACTAGGCATAACTATTAGACAACCCTGTTTCAGTTGCTCATCTCGTCTCATAGGAGATCTTTGTATAAAATCAAGAAGATGATGACAGTAATGGCCCTCTATTTTCAATAGTGCCATTCGATTGGAACTCTGTTGGCTAATTTTGGAAGTTGGATCAAAGGGCTATCTTGTAGAAGTCCAAATATAAGTGTTAATCTGGAGATTAAAAGTCATATGATACCATGAATTCCAGCGTTACTATCCCTAAGTAGTGTTGAATTTGCCCAGCCTTCTCGGTGAGGAAAAACAGAGCATAAACAGGGGAAGCAGATTGCTACACAAATGCAAAGACCAAAATGATGAGACAGTTTATTTGCTATCAAGTGGTGATTTACATAAACTTGAGCCAAAGTTACCACATGTTCAAGGGTGTCAATTTTCATGGCACCCAAGATCAGAATGACAGAACTATGGCTGAGATACTGAATGCAATTTTCATCACACATAAAAGGCAGACACTGTAGGTATCATCTTTTTATTTTTTTCTTGAGTTTTCTACTAACAGTAATTCTTGGAGCTTGTCTCCATCATCACAGAAAGCTGCATTCTTTGGCTCGATGTTTGTGCAATCTTTGTCTTCTTCAGCTAAGCCTCTGATATCCTATTTATGGGTGTTTCCAATTTATCTTGACCACAAACTGTGATCTAGTCATTAATTGTAAGCACATATCATTTTGTACTTGGGGAGATGAATGTGAATGGTCTTTTTAGAATTAGAAAGATCTTGGTGAACTGAAAGATAAGTGCACTTGTAACTGAATCAGTTTTGGTAAGTTTCTTTCCACAGAGACTGTACCTACTTTCTTTCATATCAGAAGTACATTAGAGAACTCATTTTCTCACTCTCTACATATTCTCTAATTAAGTGTGTTATCCAGTTTTCCACTCTTTTTCTTTTTAATGAGAGAAAAACATAAAAGTTAATTTTAATATGCATTTCTTTCATTGTAAATAATGCTAAGCAAATTTCCTAGTATCTAAGAGGCATGAGTTGTGAGTAACTTATGTTCCTTAGGCTGTAACTAAAGGCATATATTTATACATCTATGTGTGTGTGTGTGTGTGTGTGTGTGTGTGTGTATACTTATACGTGCTATATCTGTATTATGTGTTTGTGTATATGTATATATGTAATATATGTATGTATGTATTAATACTCATAGAATTGTGGCTGGGGAAAATGAAACTAGTATTTTAAGCAAGAGATATTCTGGTTGGGCAAATTTGGAAGTTAAGCTCATAGAGTCCGTGGGTATAAAGTGACTATTATGGTGAAAAATATAGCAACAAAATAATGGTACGGATGTCAAGAAACAGCGTGAGGAGATGACCAACACAGAACTAATATCCAGAACATCACGAAAGGGCTAAACACATCAAGTTCTAAAAGGACAGCAATCTAATCAATAAATGGGCACATGAGCAGAACAGGCGTCTCAAAACAAAAGACACATGTGAACAATAATACTTAAAAATGTTTAACATTTCTAACATTCAGAAAACACAAATCAAAACTATATCAAGGTTCCAGGTTACCCCCATAAGAATGTCTATAATTAGAAAAACAGATAAACAAACACATCAAACACTGGCCGGGATGTGGAACGGGATGTGCTGTATATTATTAAAGTAAAAAGTCTATAAATGCACACTTCTGAAACTGCCACATCTTCTGGTTATTCCTCCCTTTGAAAGAAAGTATTTAGAAATCACAGAATAGAGATACCCAAAAGCCCATTTTTTTATTGCAAGACTGTTTGCATTAGCTGCTTTGAAATCAGCCTAGATGTGCATTAACCAATGAATAGATAAAGAAAACGTAATTATGCAATTTACAGAATATTATTCAACTGTAAAGAAGAATAAAATTGGGATGGAAAACGTGGATTAACAGGTCAGAGGGCAAGCATGAGATCCTGAATTCAGACTTCAGCAACCACGTGAAAAGCTGTGTGTGGCTGTTTGTTCACCTTTAGCCCCAGCATCCACACCATGAAAGATGGAGAAAGGATGGTCTCCTAAGCTCATAGCTCTAGGTTCATTAGAGATGCTGTCTTCAGGAATGAAGAAGATAGTGACCGGGGGGCATTGCCATCTCCCTCTAGCCTCTGCATATGCTCGTGAGTTGTATGCACTTGCACACACGTGAACATAGGCTCCACACACAGAAAAGGAGACGCAGAGACACATTGAGAGGATGGGGAAAGAGGAGAGAGAACATGACATATTCTTCAGGACATGGACACTAACATGTTAAGCAATTCATACCAAATTTAGAAAGAGAAGGATTTTCTGCCATTCACGGAATCTAGAGAAAAAAAAAACAAGAAAATAAAAAAGAAACTAACTATTCAAGAGGAGGCAGGTGGGAGAACTGCAGAGGGACATGGGAAGCAAATAGGATCAAGGACATTATATGCATATAGGAAAATATCACAACGAAGCCTATTATGCAATTAATTAATGTATGCTAATAAAAATGTAAAAGGCAATGTCGCCGTGCACATTTAATAATACAGAGCACACACTTACAATATAGCATGAAAGAAAAGATTGTCAAGACTTAGTGACATACAGAGATGTTCTCAAAAGAATAGACATAAGGACCAATAAATGTTTCTTAAATGCTTAACATTCTTAGCTGTCAGAGAAATGCAATCTACAGCCACTTTGAGTGGCTATCTATCCTCCTCCATCCGAATTAGCTAAAACCAAGAAAACAACTGCTAACAAATTCTAGCGAGAATTCAAAGAAAGTAGAACACTTACTCAGCGCTTGTGGGAGTGTAAACTAGTTTAGGCGTTACAGATTTCAGTATGGAAAAGTCTCAAAAAGCAAAAATAGAAATATTGAATGACTCAGCTATATGACCCCAGACATGTACCGAAAGAACTCTTATGTTCTACCGCAGAGGTACTCGTGTCTCTGCATTGTCTATAATAGGAAGGGAAAAGAACTAGCCTAGATGACCATGAGTAGGTGAATAGATAGTGAAAATGTGGCATACAAACACAGTGGAATTTTATTAGTTTTCATCAGTAAATAAAATAAAATAAAAAATAAAAAACATCATTATTATTATTTATTATAATTTATTAAATTTGTGTCCTAGCTGTGGCCCCTACCCTCATCTCCTCCCTAATCCCACCCTCCTTCCTTCTTCTCCTATGCCTCTCCTCCTCCCTTTCTATCTGACCCTAGCCTATCAGGTCTCATCAGGACTAGTTACATTGTCTTCCTTCGAGGCCTGGCAAGACTGTACCCCTCAGGGGGAGGTGATCAGAGAGCCTGCCACTGAGTTCATGTCAGGGACAGCTCCTGCTCCCCTTACTAGAGAACCCACTTGGAGACTGAGTCGATGGGCTACATCTGAGCTGGAGTTTTAAGTTCTCTCCATGTATGGTTCTTGATTGGGGTATCATTCTCTTCAGGGCCCCTAGGGCTTAGTATTTTTGGTTCTGATGGTCTCCTTTTGGAGCTCCTTTCTCTCAAGGTCTTTCTATCTTCCCATTCTTGCATAAGAGTCCCTGCATTCTGCCCAAAGTTTAGCTGTGAGTTTCAGCATCTGCCTCTATACCTCAATCAGTAGTGTCTTTCAGAGGTACTCTGTGGTAGGATCCTGTCCTGTTCCCTGTCTTCCCTTGATTCCAATGTCTATCGCGTTTGCCCTTCTGAATGAGGTGATACCTCAAGATCCAGCTATACCACCCTTAGGCATATATCCAAAATATGCTCAACTATACAACGAGGACATTTGCTCATCCATGTTCATAGCAGCTCTATTTGTAATAGCCAGATCTGGAAACAACCTAGATGTCCCTTAATGGAAGAATAGATACAGAGATTGTGGTACATTTACACAACAGAATACTACTCAGCTATTAAAAACAAGGAAATCATGAAATTTGCAGGCAAATGGTGGGAACTAGAAAAGATCATCTTGAGTGAGGTATCCCAGAAGCAGAAAAAAACACATGATATATATTCACTCATAAGCAGTTATTAGACATATAATATAGAACAAAAATACTAAAATCTATACTCCTAAAGAAGCTAAAACAATAAGGAAGATCCTAGGGAAAATAAATTTTGAAGCTGGTGGAACATGCGTTTAATCCCAATAACCAGGAGGAAGAGACAGGTGGATCATCTGAGCTAGATGCCAGACTGAACTACAGAGCAAGTTCCAGGATAGCCAGGGCTACACAGAGAAATCCTATCTCAAAAATATTCTAAAATGTAAAAGAATATGAATTTTGAAGACACAGTATGGGTCCAGTGAGGTACCCTAGACTCAGAAAGACAAAAAAAAATCACTTTTCTTTCTCATATAGACTTTACTGTTGATATTTGCCTGTATGTAAATAGGAGTGATAGAGGGTACAGGCTGTGAGGCTGGGTAGCCAGGAGAGGCAAACCGTGGGAGGTAGAGAGAAAGATCACATGGGGCCTGAGTTAGAAGTGAGCCTACTTACGGTGAGAAGGCACAAGGAGGAAAACACACAGGGTAAAGGGTAGAGAGAAGGAACAATAAAAGCCAATTTTATTTGAAAAATTCCATGATTACTTATAGCACTTTGGATGCTAGTAAACAATACATATGTGTCTGTAGAAATGGGATTAGAAGGATATACACATGAGAAGTTTATTAAGGTTATTTCTGGATAGGACATGGCACCTACTTTGTGCTTCTCTGTGTTTTAGAACTAATGTCAATTTTTAACAGCTAGCTTGAAGATTGAAAAATAATTTATTTTAAAAATACATTCTACCTTAGTGGGAGATAGTTAGAAAATACACATATTGAAGAGGAGAGTATTAGAATAGACATCAAGAGATCTATTTGTCAGTATATATATGTATGCGTCATCTATCCATCCATATATCATCTATCATTTAGCTCTTTATCTATCCATCTCCCATCTATCTATCACATATCTATCATCAATTTATTTATCAATCTATCCATCCTCTATCTATTTATGTATCTATCATCTATCTAGCTATATATAATTTATGTATCTATGTATCTATCTTCTTCCTCAACTTGACTATTATCTATCACATGTATGTATGTATGTATGTACACATGTATGTATATATTCATCACCATTATCTATCTATAATCTTGTCAGCTTATTTATCAATTTTTATCATCCATCTATCATATATCTTTTAATCTATTCATCTATCCATTGCCTGTCAGCCTAACTATAATCTATATTTATACCTATTTATTATCTATTTATCTATGTATTATCTATATGTGTTTCTATGTATCCATTTCTCATCTATCTATCCCCTATGTATTAAATCTGTCTAAATACCTATCATGTATTTATACATCATCTATCTATCTATCACTCATCTATCTATCTACCTATCTATCCATTTATCTATCAAGCCTCCATCTATCATATACCTATCAGTCTATTTATTATTCATCTGTAACTACCTATCATCTATTTGCCAGCCAGTAAATCTGTCTCTAGCTACATACTTATTTTTGTCTTTCACTTTTTGACCTTTGATGTTGTGCATATTACTGGGAACACAGTTGTTATTCATCATGTGTACTTATTGTATAATATTTCAATTGGATTATACATATCTTTTCCTCAAATATTTTATTGGGTAAATCCTTTCTTTCTGCTCTTTAAAATGTACAGTACATAACTGTTTGCTATGATTACTCCTCTGTGCAGTGTTATCCCTGAAATTCTTGCTCCTGAGTACACCCTGAAGGAGGTTTAATTTTTAAGTCCAGATCTTCTATTATTATGCTCTGAGACACTGGTATTATTGTTCAGTTTTTCTGGATTCCACTTTTATGATTTATAAAATAGGAAAACTGGAAAGTTTTTGAAATATGCTTTCAGCTATAAAATCTTTCTTATAAGTTGAGGTGAGAGTCTCCCAAATGGTGCTGATTATTTAGAGACAAGTGCTTGTGCACTGAATCGATGAGCAAGGGGCTCTGTGCATCTGTTGTTGCTCACACAAATGCATTGTCTGTGAACAGTATTGGTGTGCAAGGCAAAGCAAAAGTCTTCACGCAGAGTAATTATCTCTTCAAGGTTTATTGAGAGAGGTTACCTTGGTAACAAGAAATCAAACCTACCCACTTCATCTTAGGGGTCAGAACAAGGTTCTCTGTGTAATCTTCCTTTCTGTTCTCCAGGAACAAGCTGTGAAGAGAGCTCAGCAAGAATATTTAAGTATTAGTAGCTTTTCATTTATAGACACAGTGCTTCAAACTGCTGTCTTGCCATTTTTTACAGGGAGGTTTGCTCCTTGAGTGAGGGATGGTGCTGGAGGAATTGGTATCATTACTATTTTTTTAGCACATCCCTCTGTCTACAGTGGAGGTGACAGGTACCATCCATCGAATGTTTATTGTGTGGGAGCACAGTACTGCTGGTGTGTAGACCAGATTCTCTAGTTTTTTTCTAGTTTTTTTTTACCCAGTATTTTGGGTTTCTTCCCTTTGTAATAAATACTTCAAACTTGTCAGCCTAAGCCATTTATTCACCTGATGATTCTGCAGGTTGGCAATTTGGGACAGGCTCAGCCTAAAGTATGCTCTGGTTTCAGGTAGCCTTGATCATGTGTCTGCAATCAGCTGCTAAACTGAGTAAGCTCCAGTTTCTTGAGAACAGCCTCATCTGGAATAGCCCATTTTTGTTTCCTGTAGTCTCTCATTATCTATCCAGAAGACTAATGTGGACTCGCATGACAATTAGAGTACCCAAGTAGCAAGAGATGGGCTTCCAATGTACGAGTATTTTGTCTGCATCATGCTTGCTAAGCCCCCTTGGATAAAGGCTAAGTGCCTAAAGACAGGGGTAGAGAGAGGGGTAGGATTCAGGGAGAGTAAAACACTTTCATTGCCTAGAGTTTGGTAGTTTTCAGGGCAAACTATTTAGTCAGTGCTAGCTCTTTGGTAC
The DNA here is from genome assembly GCF_907164565.1 of Psammomys obesus. Lineage (NCBI taxonomy): Eukaryota > Metazoa > Chordata > Mammalia > Rodentia > Muridae > Psammomys > Psammomys obesus. The sequence goes on from NW_026586816.1 coordinate 6,550,668, forward strand.
CTTGGACAGCTCTGACTCAACCAAGCAGGGAGACCTTAGGGCCCTGGAATTTCTCTCTCACTTTTGTGTTCATGTTGCTGCCCATAATAACCACTCACCTCAAGGGCACACTTCTGAGAGCCTCAGACTTACAGCGCAGGTAGGTATAGGTGGTACGATGTTACTGATGAGGAGATGCCAAGGTTAGGAATTCCCAGTCCAGGCATCTTTTCATGCCAGAACTTGTTTCAAGGAATATTCCAGCCGTGAAGACTCTGTGCTATTCATTTCCCCTCTCACTTCTCAGTAGGCTAGCTCTTAAATCACTGCAGAGCAACACAGAAACTTGCTCTACTTTTCCTTTCAAACTAGGAACACACAGTGTTCACCATACAGCCTCCCACACACTTCACCAATCTGTCAAGAGAAACAGTGCTGGAAACTGCTTCAAGCTGGGGTGAAGTCTGGGACAAGACGACTGTGCTTTGTACCTCCCTGTCTTTGCTTTGGACTCTAAATCTGCAAGATTCGTCGGGCTCAGGGCTATATCTGGCAACATCTGCTTAGAGAGACCAGCCGGAGGTGGATTAGTAAGAACGATATCAGTGAGACACTTGCAGGCAGCTGCTGAGTAGTTTTTAATCAACAATCTAGGGATCCTTTCTTGGGGCCAGGAGAAAACAAAGGCAGAGGAGGCAGGCAGGCTGTATTCAAAGCATCAGGGAGTATCAAAGGCAGCATAAATTCAGCCAACTAGAAATTAACTTCAAATAAAAGTATAATTTTATGTTGCCAATGGGCCTACCTGAGAAACGCAGCACCCATCAAACTCTATTAGGGTTTGTTTATTTCCTGTGCTGATGGGAGTTACAGATATACAAACACAGTCATTACAGAATCTGGTTAACCCTAGGCTAAAGACAGGGTATGGGGCAACTGGGAGAAGCTGCTCTTCTAAATTGATCATATTCCCAAGAATTCTGCCAGGAATGCCTGAGAAAGCACAGAGCATCTCAGGATCCTGGGATCTGGTTGACTTGGAGTGTGGGAGCTGGAGGTGAACCACAAGAATCCTTGCATAGCCCACATAATCACTTTATAAATGCAGATACAGAGCTTTGGAAAGGGAATAAGGCTAATAAAGTTTCTTTATTTGTTTAAGTTGCTTCATTTTCCTGCCTTTCATGAGAGTAGTTAAGTAGAGAAAATATTAGGGCCCCTAGTCAACGAGCAGTTGTTTGCAGAGATGAGGCTGAGTCTCAGGATGTGTGGGTCGTAGGCTGCTACCACAGAAGCATCTCCACTTACAATGATATTACTTCCAACCTCCACTCATGTCATTTTCATGCACCACTGGATGGATTCCTCCATCCTTGTCCTTACCCACTGACCTAGAATTACACCCCATAGCCTAGATCTACCCTTTCTCCTTTCAGTATTGTTTCAAGGGGTCATTGAACATGTTTTAGACAAAGAACCTTTGTAAAATCATTATGGAATCTTGAACCACCGTTGATTAAATATCTGTTACAGCTTCTTAGATCCAAACTCTGCTCACCATTTGAGTTTCTCCTCCATGTAGAGTGCTTGTCCACCCTTATATTGCAGAATTAAGCTATATTTCCTCCTATTCCAACGGTGAGGACTGGTACAAGGCCATACTTCGGACCTCCTGTCTTCACCTTCACAATTTTGTATGGAGATTTCTTTGGCTGAGGATCTTTCTCTCACTATCTACCTGGTGAACCTCTTGCTTTCTGATCTGGAAGTTGTGATCAGTGAAGACCAAGAAGCCAAGCTCAGCTTTGGGTACACACTTGGTAAGAGGGGAGAGACAGGACAGGAAGTGATATGCAAGGGTCTTAGTTGATTTTTGGTTATTTGCTTTGATGAGTGATCAGTCCTTTGAGCCACCTGTGAGTCCTCTTTTCTCAAAGCATATCAACATTAACCCCCAGCTCAGTAGGCATTAGATTTTAGAAAGCAATATCTCAATCTTCGCACATGCATGCATGCATTTGCATACTCAAAGATCCACAGGTTGCTAACCCAGGTTCGTTGAGTAGAGGAAAATTTTAAGAATACTGTCCAACCATTTATAAGGGGCTTTCTTTGACAGTGTTTGTTAACAGCCTCTTTAGAGGGCTGTGCCTCCCAGTCTCCAGGGTACCTATGTACACATAAAATAGTATGAAGGTAATTAAAATAAGTTCATGTGATGTACAAGGGAAGAAAACTTATAATATACTTACTGAGGTGGATTTCTTGTTATCAATTCTTTTCAAGAGAAACTTAGTGACACTAGGGGCTAAGACATTTTAAGATTCAACATATTCACATTGTTAGCAAAGCTGATCTGCTTTGGTAATTTTTTGCAGTCATTGAGAGTTCTAGGGAAAAAGACAGCTCTGCAACAATACATAACTATAAAGTAAATCAGCATGTATGCAAATTAAATGCTAACTAGATATTATTGTTAGAGCTGGAGTCTTCACTGGTGCTCTCATTCTCAGAAAGAATACAGTTTGGCCAAAATCAACTGTTTCTATGTCTCTTTTTTTGGAAGCTGAAGGGAAAGGGTCTTAGAGAACATTTTAGCAAAAGTTTGTTCTCTTTGTGCTGCAAAAGACCAGAGCCAGAGGCTTATGCTGACTTGGCAGCTCACACTTTAACTCTGTGGATTTCTATTTAGTGATGCGCCAAAACAAAGGATGCTTTCAGCTGACCAGTTGATAATGTGGAAGCTTTATGGAATGTTAGGTCATCTCCCGAAAGCTTTAATATGACCCACATTCAGGAAGGGAATGACCTCATTTTCCAAAGAGAACAAGAAACTGTGAGAAAGGCTGCTCTTATGGGCCAGGTTCCCTAAAAGAAAGAACCTGAGGAAGGAATTCATGTGCAAATATATATGAAAGAATAAACCTCCAAAAGACATAATGAAGGGAAGACTGGAGTCTTGGTGTGAAGTAGAGGGATTGACTTCCACACTCTTTTGCCACTTACTGATGTTCCCTTCCCCGTGTAAGAGAGAGTTTTTTTGCACACACTGAGACTTCTTGGAAGAGGAAAGTCCAAGGAGGTCAGCTCTCTCTGTACTTGCTGCCTATCTGTTCTATATGGGAAGTATGGCTCCGAGGGGCTTAGAGATTCTTCTGATGCCAGACAAGATGCTTCCATGGGAGCCAAGTACTGGACAACCTAAATCAGAGGCTCTCAGCGTAGGTAAAATGGGGTTTGAGTGTGTGACACGCTTGAACTCTGTCATTGTTAATTTTATGTGTTAACTTAAAACATATCTGGTAGAATAAAATTCTGGATGTTTCCGTGTTTTGTTTTGGATGAGCTTAATGTTTAAAACAATATGTTTTCATAAATCATGTGGCTTTTCCTAATATGAATGGTGTTCACTGAATCATTTGAAAGTCTTACTGACCTTCCCTCCCCCAAGTAAGGGAGAATTTTTTGGTTAGGGGCCTTAATTGAAATATTATCTCCTTAGGGACTTTGGATGTGTTAGCTTTCAGACCAGAGTGAAAACTCAGCTCTCCCACGTTCCCAGCTGGTTAACTCTCACTGCAGCTCTTGGGAATTGCCTGCAGCCATAATCGATGAACCAAATACTTGAAATTGATTTTCTCTTTCCCTTTCTCCCTCTCTTTCCCTCTCTTCGTGTGTGTGTGTGTGTGTGTGCGTGTGTGTGTATCTTTGTGTTTTTGTACACATGTGTGCATGAGGAAATCAAAGATCTACTTCTGGTGTCTTTCTCAGTTGCTGTCCACCATAGTTTTTGAGACAGGTCCCTCACCGAATCTGGAGCCCACAAATTGCTCTAGGTTTATTGGCTTTCACAGTGCTTCCCACACTAAGTAATATTCTCAGACCAAGATAGCTAAGTTTTGATCTTGTAATGTTTGAAGGGTCCACAGAACTTCACATCTGAGATTTATTTAGTGATTTTAGATTTATTTTTTTTGGCATATATGTCTAAATAGAATATTTTTGGTTGTGGGTTCAAGTCTGGAGATCATGGGTGTTGGGTCATAGCTTATTTATTCAATGAACATTTATTAAAAATATGCAATGTGACAAACCCTGTTCCAGATATGGGAGATATACTGGTGAACAAGACAGAAAAAGTGCTTGTCATATAGAATGTAATATACAACACACAAGAAACAGAAGATAAAAAATGTGACTGATGGTGTCAGGAGGTGACGAGAAAAGCAATATAGGAGAATGGGCAGGTTGGGATATGAAAGCAATTTTATGAAGAGATTGCTATACTGGGAAGGTGATGTTGAGAAGAGGAAACTGTGATCTGTGAGCATAAAAGAGGAGATAGCATTCCCAGTAGAGGTTATAGCAAGTGCAAACATTGTCAGGTTGAAATGTGCAGAACATGCTTGGCTACCAAGGAAGTCAATGAGGTTTGAACAGAGTCATCTACAAAAAAAGTAGTAAATTATGAGGCCAGAGGGAAAACAAGGAGCCAAATTTTATAAGAAAACATTGGTCATTGTGAACTATTTTGGCTTTAATCTAGAGTAAGGCAGGGTTTGATATATAAAATGACCTGGGGTGATTGTTGTGATGAAAATCACAAGTTGGATTAGGGCCTAGAGAAAGGTAAGAATCCCACATGGAAGGGATGCAATGGCATCAGTGAGTGACTGTAGCAGCCTGGAGTAGGAAGTGACTGGGGAGGTGAGAGGACACAGGTATTGGATGTGTTTTAAAGGCAAAGCAAAGAGAAGTGGTTGGTAGCTTGAAGGCAGAAAAGATGAATCAAATGTTTCAATCTAAGCAAAACTCAAATGTGAAAGAGAAAAATTAAAAGGATTTTTTTTAGAATAAGGGGATCAAAAAGCAAATTTTGAATATTTGAGATGTCAAATTTTGATGGATGTGATCATTATTAACCAAAGTATAGAGAGGTGGCTTGAAGTTCAAGGTGGAGAGGAGCTACAATGTTAGAAAATGTTATTTTGCAGCATACTCAAGGAATTAAGGCTATGTAATAAAGTGAATTAAGGAATGAAGTCCATCTAGAAGAGTTCTGCCCATGAATGCACGCAAAGTAAGTCAATGGAGTATGAGCAAACACTCCAGCCAAAGCTGTAGAGTGTTGCTTCTTAAAACAGAGCAGGGGAACTACAGGAACTAACCAGAGTAAAGCAAGGTCCTATGATGTTTAATCATCATTGTCAATCTGACCAGGTTTGGAATCATTAAGCAAACACACCTCTGGGCAAGTCTGTGAGGATGTTTCCAGAAAGATTTATCTGACGAATGAAGACTCACCCTGAATGTAGGCTGGGTGTTCTGAAGTGACTATAACTTAGGATAGGAATCCAGGTAGAAAAGAACACCCATTCCTCTTTGCTTCCTGGCTGTGTGTGTGATGTAACTGGTTTCCTGATGCTCCTACCATCTTGCCTTTTTCATCATGAGGAGCTGTACCCCGTAAACTATGTGTTAGCCACAAGAATCAATAACAAAAATAACAAATAAAAGAACAGTGGAATAGGAAAATAGAATCCAAATTCTTCAACTTCTTGATATGGTGTTCTGACTAGTTTTATGTCAACTTGACACAAGCTAGAGATATCTGAAAGAAGGGAACTTCAAATGAGAAACTGTCTTCAAAAGATCATAATTTTCTTAATTAGTGATTGATGCAGGGTGGTGTGGGGAGAGAGAAGAGGCCCACCCCATTGTGGGTGGTGCCATCCCTGGACGGGTGTTCCAGGGTTCTGTAAGTAAGCAGACTGAGCATGCCACGAGGAGCAAGCTGATAAGCAGCGCCCATCCGTGGCTCCACACCAGCTCCTGCCTTCAGGTTCCTGCCCTGAGTTCCCATCCTGACTTCCTTCAGTGATGAACAGTGATATGAAAGTGAAAGCCAAGTAAACCATTTCCTCCACAAGTTGCCTTGATCATGGTATTTCATCACAGAAATAGAAACCCTATTTAAGACATAGGAGAATGGTGAATTCCAGAAAGAGCACGTGAAACCAAGGATCTTGTTGTGTCTGGTGTACTTGGAGGGGGGCTGTTGATGAAAGTAAAATTTATCACATAGCTCAATAATTTGTTACAGTTGAGGACTACTCTCAGAAATGTTTACGTTCCTTATAGAAAATGGCATTGCATTTATGTATAATGTGCACATAGCCCCATGCATGTTTAATTGATCCGAATTCTTTGGTATGACTAATATGATGTGAATCTATGTAAATAGTTGTTACATTGGGTTATTTAGAGAAGAAAGACAATAAAATAGCTCTGGTTCAGCAGAGATGCAGTTTAAAGTTATTTTATAGTGTTATAGCACTATATTTTATTTGTGTACAACATGGTGGGTTTTATTATGGTTTTCTATATTCGTTTGTTATTGTCCCTTGTCAGTCTTTGCCCCTACTATGGATGCATTTTTTCCTGAATACTTTTACATGGTTGACTGAATTCACAGATGTGGAACCTGAGATAGAGAGGCCGACTACATTCTTTGAGTGTTCTGGCCCACACAGCCACCTTTGTCTAGGTTTACTAGAGGGGAGACAGGTGAAAATTTGCACTTTTTGATGATGTGATCTCACAGCTCATCTGTCAGGAAATAGTTCAATTTTTTTCTTCCCCTACTTCTTGAGGGAGAGTGTTCAGCAGATATTGACCAAAGGATCCATGGCAGGTGAGGGGAACAGAAGTGGTTTGTATTAGGATGAATTCAGTTAAAGGAAAGAAAAGCTTTTTCACTACTAGGACTTGTAAAAAAAAAAAAAAAAAAAAGAAGAAGAAGAAGAAGAAAGAAAGAAAAGAAAAGAAAAGAAAAAAAAAGACTGAGTTTGGGGGCTCTTTAGGGTGGTTAAGGGCTCTCAGGATGGTATAGCAGACACTGATAGTGTTTACCAGGTTGATAATCCCAGGCTGTTGTTATTGCTGCTTTCCCTTAGCTTTTCTCTGGAAGGTTGGTCTGAATCACGGAGCCATGGACATAGACATGTTCAGAAAGGATGGTTTGTCACTGACGACTCACTGATACGTGGTTAGCACAGCCTGGACCCCTTGCCTTGCTGTGGGACAGCTCTGAGATATTCACATGCCAGAGCTCTTTTGCTGCATCTAGCTGAGGCCAAATCTTAGCTACATTAATATCTTTGTCACACTCCTTGTCCTGTCCAGTCTAGTTTCCCTAAGGCCCTTGGGCATTGTCCATCCCTTGAACAGGACTCTTGATCACAGGCTATGCTTAGAAGAAGCTTAACCTATGACAGATTAGTAACTAGAAAATAACAATACTGTTTACTGAGATAGGAAACACGAATAGATAAACAGGTTTGAGGAAGGAAAACACGGGGAATTTAGTTTTATCTGTTACGTCTAAGATGCCGCTTGGACACCTGATGGAGACAGTAAGTAGACAGTTGGGTACCACAGTCTAGAACTCAAAGGAGAGATCTGGACAATAGATGAGAATCAAGTAAAAGTTTATTATTTAGATTGCACATTGCCTAAACAGCGATATTCATTCATTACTTGAAGTCCAAACAGGATTATTTAGGCCAAGGAATAGAAGCCACAGTGTTCTGGGCAGGGAAACAATGGGTGTGAGATCTGAGTCACTTTTTATTGATGTTAGAGGTAGGAACATTCTGAAACCATTGATTCCACGGGCATCGCCTAACAAGTGTCAGAGGGGATACATTTTCTTAAGCTAACTAATTTAGAAGGTATTTGTTGCTAAGTTATATCCTCAGCTCTGTTTTTCCTGTTATTTTTTTTATTCAGGTATAATTCATCTTTACTTATAGACAAATAGACAAAATTCGTTAGGTAGCCTTAAAGTAAAAAAAAAAGATATGTGTGTCAAAGAGTTTGTGATTTTGTGTCATAAAACGATGGGAGCAGAGGAATGGCCCAAAGATAGCAAATGTGATTCAGAGTTTGGGTAGGATGAATTCTTGTTAGTAATACATGATAAATTTGATTATGAAGTTTTAAAAGTGATTTTAAAGTGGGAGAATTAAGAGAAAGTGAAACTGAGTGACAATTGTTTTTATAAATGAGGTTAATACCCTGTGAGGGAAGAGTGGTGATGGTACAGAAAGCAAATATTGATTGAGTTAGAAAGAAGGTTGAGTGCAGAGAACAAACTTCTAGGAGATAATGAATAAGGATGTATGCTATATGGATGCAAACCCACAGAATAAAGATCCCATGAACATGGCCAGCCAGCCAGCCCATGAATTAGTGCCATCTGACCCAGTCAGCAGAGTCAGGGAACATCACGATAAAGTACTTTACTGGGACCTCAGTGACAGGGTAACTAGGAAGGTAGAGTCTTGTCACAGGATGCCAACCACTCATCTTTCCTGTGGAGGAAAGAAGGTTTCTGACACTAGCAGAAGTTTTACACTTCACACGTTATGAAGGGAGAAGCCACCTCTTTACACAAAGAAGAAAATCCCCCATCGAGAAGTCCTTACAGTCCTTCCTGCATGGAGCTTTTGCAGACAGGACTGATGGGGACAGATAACTAAGTGTTCTTGTTGCGAATGCCCTATTAAGGACTTAGGTTATTTTTATGTGTGAATGAAACAGCAATTAATTGCCTGAAGGAAAAACAACACATGACTCAGAAGGCAGCTTAACTTAGGAGTATGTGGTGAAAACAGTGGGTCAAACTTTTCTCCTATCTCTGTGGCTGTCAGGGAAGTCTCTGTAGGAGTCACTTGGTGATCTATTCTGTTGTATGGTGTGGTGTTATTAAAGATAGAAGAAGAAATGATATTACTTGTGTTTTCTCTACGTGAGCTTGAGAAATCAAGATGGCAGCAGCAGAGCATTAAATAAGGGCAGACCTTAATGAGCATGGACTATGTGCTTGTCAGCAACCACGCCTGTGAGCTCGCCGCCCCCCCCCCCCATTGGACTGTCCCCATCCTCCTGGCCTTCCATGCCCTCGCTTTGTGACTCCATCCTGGGGCTATTCTGTGCCTCACCGCAGGGTCTCATACAGCTCCCCCATTCTTTTGTCTAAAATTTTGTTTCTTCTGGTTATTTTACCTATGAAATTTGTTGTCTAGAATGTCAGTTCCCCAAGACTGAGGATGCCATCCCACAAGGGTAGACAAGAGGCAGATCAGAAAAGAACATATTCCCTTCCCTGCAGAAGTATGGACTGTGTGACAAAGGCAAATGGATGCTTTCTCAGTAAGTGGTAACTGGGCAACTGGTTGGCAATTATGGAAAATTAATCACGTGTGGCCATATAACACCTACAGCATGTTCGCTTTTGTTCTTTTTCTTCCTTCCTTCCTTCCTTCCTTCCTTCCTTCCTTCCTTCCTTCCTTCCCCTCCCTCCCATATTTTATTTCAAATTTTGTTTTCTTCGATACAAGGTTTTACTTATATACCTCAAACTGGCCCTAGACTCATGATCCTCCTGTCTCCACCTCCCAAGAGCTGGAATTACAACTTTACATCATTACATTGGGTCCAGATACTTAGCTTCCTTCCTCGTAGAATGAGCAAGTTCCAATTTATTTTTTAAAATATTTTCTAAGTCTAAAATTTTGGAATCCAGAGATCATTTAACTTAAAATTATTACTTGCCACAAAGTGTAAGTATGATTTGGAACATCAGGAGGTTGGTGATATGTAAAGGATAAAAGAAACAAAAACAATGTCCCTACAAAGACATGAAGGTGAGTTGATGTGGGCCGTGTACACAGGGTGGATGTCATGGAGTGCTTTGTCAAACCTGTGTTCTACGTAGACTACGTTTTAGTTATTTGGATTTTTATTTGGTTGAGATACAGAGATATTTAACATTTTCTATCCGTTAAACTTCTCACTTTCCAGTGATCCACAACCTCTAGATATCAGAAAACAAAAGAGGGAATTCAGTTTTTCCTGAAAGTCCTAGGGCGTCAAGCCAAGTAGATGCTCAGGGTCTTCTCACAGTGGTTTCCAGGCTCTCCTTGCACATGCATGTACCAGATATTAAAAATGTCTACTCAGACAGAGTTACAAGAGAAGAAAGCTGTCCAAGATGGAGGTGCCTTACTTATTGTCGTCTCTTCGTCTTACGGTTTCCACCCTCCAGTGTGGTTGGTGACACAGGCATGACAAGCTTAGAGAAGAGATGTTCTTCTCCACGTGCACAAGCATTTCTCCTGTGTGTTGACTTCAACATAATCATGTAGACCCATACTTCTCAACCTACTTAATGCTGGGACCCTTCAATACAGTTCCTCATGTTGTGGCAACCCCAACCGTAAAGTTATTTTAGTTGGTATTTCATAACTCTGACTTTGCTAGTCTTATAAATCATAATGTAGACATCTGTGTCTCCTGATGGTCTTCAATGGTCACGACTCACAGGTTAAGAACCACTGATGTAGGCCTGCTGTGTGTCATTACATTTATCACATTTCCTCAAGCAAAACAAGGATCAGGTTTTATTTTATTTTTTAATTAAATTTATTTATTATTGATTGCAATCTATTCACTTTGTATTCCAGCAGGTTTTAATGAGCAGTAAGACATCTTTTTAAGGAACATTATTCCTAAGTTCATTATGTTTTAAACTTGAATATATACCCACATGTTTTTTATAAAAATTATGAACTACTTATTAAATTGTTAAAATAGTCTGTGAATATATATTTTAATGAAAAAGTTATAGGTTAGCTTAGTGGTTAATTTCTATTTGTCTATACCTTAAATTAATGAAATCATATTTAATGTTTAAATAATTAGGGTTCTTTGTGACATATGTCTACGTACCCAGAGTGGCTTAGAGCTCATATTTCTCTTGTTCTAACTTCCTGTGTGCTGGAGTTCAGCTGTGTGTCCCTATATCTGACGTTAAATACAGGATTTTTTTTCAAACATTAGCAACAAATTTTAGCACAAGTTCTCACCTATAGCACAACTCTGACTTTGTTTGAGAAGTGTCATCTCTGCAAAAACAAAGCCTCTGACATTAAAGAGCTTAATACACAAAAGGCTATCTAAACTATACAACAATGGTTTTTAGCACCCATGAGAAAAATTAAGTTTTCAGGGAAGATTTGGAACTAAACTATATGGATATATCAATTGTTAATGTGGCATGAAAAGAAAATTGTAAGTAAAATAGTCCAAATCCGTAACCTGCTTTCTGTGAACCCTGGCAAGGTGACACAAACTAGCTGTCAGCCTCATGTGAGACAGTGTGATGAATTTTTAAATAATTTACTGTTTATACTAATTTAGTTATAGCTCTTGAGAGCCTGGAAGATTTTTAAAGATTAAAATAATATAAAAAATTTTTAATCCTTTGAGACACAGATTAAATATTCTTACCTTAGAGCAGAAACAGCAAGATAAACTGGTTAAGTGTTTGTTCTTGAGACAAGACCTCTCCCCACACTGCCAAGGCTGGCCTTGAGTTCATGATGTTTTGCTTTAGTCTCTGAATGCTGAGACTACAGCTGTGCCCTACTATTCTGATTGGCTAAACCCGTTTTGTTTATTTCTTTGTTTGTTTGTTTTTAACTTAAATGAAAGCTGGGTGTAGCGGGTCATCCCTACAAGCCCATACTCAGGAGGCAGAAGAAGGAGGGTCAAACATGAGTTTGAATGCAGCTTGGCTGCAGAGTGACCCTACCCGGAGAGTCCTAGGACAGGTTGTTCTACAAAACATAGCTTCATCTCAATAAAAGACAGTAAGAAATAAAGAAACAAGTAAGGGCCAAAGGGAAAGGATGGGGTGAGTAAGAGGGGAAAAGAAGTGAGGAGAAGGGAAGAAAGGAAAGGAGGGATAAAAGAGAGGAGAGAAGGAGTGAAGGAAAAATATGCAGATATTTTTGATGAATTGTTAGAAACTCCTGAGGATGAACAAGAGACCAAATTTCTGTGACTCATGGGCTCAAGTGAACCTCGCATTTTTATAGTACCCATCACAACTTATTATCAAAATCAATATGATCATGTTTAACAAAATATTATAAGACATGACGAAGAATATGAAAACACAGTCTAATTAGATGAAGCAAGTGATGAAAGAGTAGATTGGGAATTATATGCCATGTATAATAGATTGTTATTAAAAAGGTCAGATATACACACAAACTGATAAATCAATTGTAGACAATAATTGGAAAGAAATAGTAGAAATGAAATAAATTCTCATATCAGTGGATAATGAGTTTTAAGGCTCCATGAGTAAAATTAACAGGAGGGAGAAAAAAATCAATAAGCTACGTAAATGCAGAAAGGGTAATATGAGAAATAAAAACACAGTTTTCAAGAACTGCAGAGATTTTCAAAACTGTGCAACATGTGTAATTGAAATGCTGGAAGAAGCAGTGAAACAGAGCAGTAATTGCTAGCTGAGAGTTTCCCAAGCTTAATGACAGACGGCAGTGCAGAAATCTCAGAAGTTAAAAGACCACACTGCAAGTGAGATGCACAAAACACAAATGAGCTGCAGAAAATCAAAGACAAGGAAAGAAAAAAACATGGAAGAAGCCAGAGAAGAAGGCTGCTTTACCCACAGGAGGAAAAGAATAATTACATTCCCTCAAGGCTTAGGGCTCCTCAGCAGACACCCACATCAGTGAGAAAACCGTGGAGAGAAATATTTAATACTTGATGACTGACAGGACAGCACTCTCAACCAGTATAGAATTCTATATATAACAAAAATACTTAAAGGTGAAGACAAATGGTTTCAAACAAATGATCCCTTCTAGAACTCACCCCTAGTTCATCTGTGTTGCTAAAAGTGTTCTTCACGGAGAAAGAAATGTGGATCAGATACTGGGGAGATACAGAGGCACATGGGGTGAGGAAAAGTATCTGAGAAGCAATCTGTGAAATATAATGAAAGACAATCTTTCATTTTTTATTACTCCTAATTGATCTAAGAGATACCTGTTTACATACTGCTACCATAGTAAGGACATATTGGGTGACTGTTATATACATAGGTAAAGTAAGAAACAGCAACACCACAGAGGCAGGAAAAGGATTGGCAAGACCTTGAAAGGTACCAGAAAAAAGGTGGGCATAGGTTATCTAAAAGTATATTGCACATAATCACAATTTAAAAACAAGAAGCATAATCGATGTTATGTTTTGATTATAAATGTTCCCAGGACTTGTTGCTGTACTCTGGATGCCTAGCTGGTGATATTTTAGGAAGTTCTGACAACTTAGAAGGTAAGATATGAAGCTGGAGGAAGAAGGCCACTGCACATGTGCTCCTGGCCAGAATATTATCCTTGGCAACTTCTGGTCTTGCTCTCTTGCAGCCTTTGCTATGATATGAACTACTTGGCTCTGCTGTGGTCCACAATTTCCTGTTGCTCTGGACTGAAACTTTTGAAAATGTGGAGAAAACAGATCCTTCCTCTCTTAAGTTGTCTATATTAGGTATTGTGGTCACAGCAATGCAAAAGTAATAGAATTGAAATGCTAAAAGAGAAGATAAAATAGATCTATGGAAAAACTCAACTGAAGCTAGAGGAAGCAGACAAATGGAAGCGTGGCTGATGTTAAACCTTATACGTGAGTCGTAAGTGATATAAATACACCAACTACCATGATGCAATCAAATGTGACCCCATAAAATGTGAGCACAACACCAAGATACACTGTTTACATAGAATCTATCTTTAAATGTAGATTCTGACAGAATAAAATTAAGGAACACAAGGAAAAGTAGAACCTGCTGATACTAAAAATAGTGAGGTATCCCAAAAGCAGAAAGACACACATGGTATACACTCACTTATAAGTAAATATTAGACATATAATATAGGATAATCATACTAAAATCTGTGCACCTAAGGAAGCTAAGCAAGAAGGAGGACCCTCGGTAAGAAGCTCAATCTTCATTCAGAAAGGTAAAGAGGATGGACATTGGAATAGGGAGAAAAAAGGAAACAGGACAGGAGCCTATCACAGAAGACCTCTGAAAGACTCTACCCTGCAGGGTATCAAAGCAGATGCTGAGACTCATAACTAAACTTTGGGCAGAGTGCAGGGAATCTTATGAAAGAACCAGGAGATAAAAAAGACCTGGAGGGAACAGGAGCTCCACAAGGAGAGCAACAGAATAAAAAAATCTGGGCACAGGGGTCTTTTCTGAGACTGATATTCCAAACAAGGACCATGCATGGAGATAATCTAGAACCCCTGCACAGATGTAGCCCATGGCAGCTCAGTGTCTAAGATGGTTTCCCAAAAATAGGAACAGTGACCGTCTCTGACATGAACTTATGGCCTGCTCTTTGATCACCTCCCCCTGAGGGGTTCAGCCTTGCCAGGCCACAAAGGAAGACAATGAAGCCAGTCCCAATGAGACCTAATAGAATAGGGTCATATGGAAGGGGAGGAGGACCTACCCTATCATGGACTGGGGGAGGGGCATAGGAGAAGAAGAAGGAAGGAGGGTAGTATTGGAAGGGATGGAGAAGGGAGCTACAGCTAGGATACAAAGAGAATGAACTGTAATTAATAAAAATTTAAAAAAGAAAACAAATACTAGAAACCGTATTAATTTTAGGTAAAGCAGTTTTGAGAACAAGAAAAATTATGGTGGCTAAAGAGCTATACTATTTGAGGATAAGTTAATTAGCTCTCCAGGATGACATAGCCATTCCATTCAGTGTGCACTTGATAGCACGGCATCAAAAACATGTGAGAGGAGGCCTAATATAGCAGGAGGAATAGACAGACTTGCTGTTCCCTCTGGAGACTTTAGCCCTCTGCTGTCAAGAATCTACTAAGAAGGCAGGATGTCTAGTTAGTTTAGATGTTTAGTCAGCATGTCTAAAGCCCTCAGTTTGTTTGAATCTCACATACTCACTCACCCAGCAATACAAGAATATATAACCATCTCAGTTCCACACAGAACATCCTTAGACCCAGACATAAAACATACCTTAACACACCGATAGAAATAATACAGAGTATGTTCTCAGACCACAATGAAACTAAACTAGAAGTTAATAACTGGAAATACATTTGGAAATCAGCAAATATTTGGAAATTAAGCACATAACTGTTTAATTCAATGAATTAAAGAGACCTTAAAATATGTACAAAAGTAGTTTGAATTATATTAAGATGAAAATAAAAAATTGTAGAATTTTTCTAAAGCATTTTTATGATTTTATAATATTAAACATTATGCAAGTACAAGAAACATCTAAATAAATTATATAATTCTCTACACAAAGAAACCAAAAATGAAGAGGAGTTTAGATGTAAAGACATTGGAGAAGAGCTAAAATTAGGGCAGAAGTAAATGAAATTGAAAATAAGAAAGTAGAAGAGAAAAAACAAAGTAACAAAAGCTGGTTCTTTGAACAGAGAGAAGCCAGGACTGCTCTCACAGGCTGAGCAAACAAAGAGGATAACCAACTACGGATGTCAGAAAGGAGAGCTGGCCTTTCAAACAACACTGCTTTCTGCAGAGAAACTCCTTAAGACTCAGGAACTTCTTTATTTTTGATGGGAGTCTTTTTTTTTTCTAAAAACAAATTTTTAATACAATGTATTCTGACTAACATCTCCTCTTACCCAAATCTTTCCAGATTCTCCATACTACCCCACTCATCCAACCCCACATCTTCATTCTCTCTCTCTAGAAAAAGACAGGCAATAAATGCAATGAATAAATATCAGGATCTCAAGGAAAGAATCACACACACACACACACACACAAATCATAAAAATACAAAATCAGAAATAACATTGCGGTCACTTTGTGTTGGTCTTTTACTGTTGGGGCCCAGCTTTAAATACGGTTAATTTACTCAGTGAAATTTCACCAGAGAAAACTCGTTTTCCCTTTGAAGCAGTTGTCAATTGGAGCTAGCTTCTGGGCTAGGGAAGTGATCTAGTACATACCTCCCCACCTAGCGTGGGACTCTTCAGGCCCTGGTCACACTGCCACAGTCTCTGTGGGTTCAATTGTTAGTCCTGTTGTGTCTGAAAGAGATTATCTCCTTTGTATCATACATCTCTTTAGACTCTTACAATCTTTTTGCCTCCTCTTCCACACAGATTCCCAGCCCTGATGGGAGTGGTTTGATGGAGATGTCCCATTTAGAATGAGTATTCCAAAGTCTCTCACTTTCTGCACATTTTCCACTTGTGGGCTTCTGTGTTAGTTTTCATCTACTGTAGGAGGAAGCTTCTCTGATGATGCCTGAGAGAACACTATATAGCAGAATGTTGTCAGGAGTACTTTTGTTACTGTATTCCTTTAGCAGAGAGACAGTATTCAGTCTTCCCCCAAGCTCATGGTCTAGCTAGTCTCAGGTTCCTGGCCACCTCAGAATTGTAGGCATGGGTTCTTTCTCATAGAGAGACCCTTAAGGACTCAGGAATTTCTAAAGAGAAGCTCATTAACACTCAGTAAGTCAGCAAATCAGAAATCTCAGCAAGTACTTGAAAAGTCTCAAGATTCACAAGCCTCCCCCTAAGGTTCTGTAAGCAGCAAGGTTTGCTGAGGTGAGGAGAATCTCTGGTCTGTAGAGTTGCCTGCAAGATTTGCAGAGCGTGCCTGGGTTGCACTTATTTTTGAGATCTTACCTTTGTAGGAGTGAGGTTTTATGGTGCATCTGCCTTTGAGTCAGTGGTAGCATCCATAAGTAACTCCTTACCCCTCATCCGTACTCCCGTAAGTAACCCCAATATACTAATTGTTTTGCTACATTGAACTTTGGTGGCATTGTTGCCTTGATCTTCTGTTAGTTTCTTTTCTTTGTTGAGTAGACATGTATTCCCATATTCGCACAAAACAGTGTCATTGGACAGCTGCCTTGGTTTGTAGATAACATGATTATCTATGTTAAAAACCACGAATAATTAATGAAAGTGAGCTCATAGGACTAATAAATAAGTAGAGTGATATTTCAGGCCATTGCAAGGGTAATATACAAAATATGGCAAGAATATGGAACACAAAAATCAGTGCATTTCCTCTATACCAGCACAAAACAACTAGCATTTGAAATTATAAAAGAAAATAATCTATAATAGTTTCACATAAAAACTATTTAAGTATAAGTTTTACAAAATTCACACAAGACCCTTACCAACAAAACTATAGTGATGAAAAGCTGGAACAAAGCTCAAGTTTGTAAATGAGAAAACAGTGTATCAAACATGAGCATAGTTCTTGAAATGAGGTGTTTAGGATGATTTCTGTGTCAACAGATGAGTGCCAGGCACCACCTGAAGTAACCTTTAACTTAATGTAGGCAGAGAGTTACACACAGAAATATGTACAGATGTATGTTTGTGCACACACACATGCATGACTTACTAGGTGTACACAAATCTCTGTGGGCAAACATCTTATAGGGCAAAACATTAGGAAATGTAAAACAAAAACAACAGTAAAAGCTTTCAAAGCTCTCATGATGGAATATGTCGAAGGCACACGGAAGTAAGCTGAATGAGCTTCCAATGGTCAAAGCTAGAAAAATTTGAACAATAAAATTAACAAAGTAGCACTGAAGTATAATCAAAGGATAAAATAATTGCTCATCATTTCATATGTATGTAAAGGAGTAATCAACTAAACAAATAAGTAGAGAATAAACAAATTCCTCATGCAGAGTTATTTATGTAGATCTTCTCCTTCAATAACAGAGACCACAATTTCTCATTCTTTAAGTATGGGCTGTATGATGCAGTTTTCTCCAAAAGATATGGTGTAGGAAGATGAGAAAGCCAGAGATAAGTTTTTATAGGGAGGTGTTGTTGAATATTAATATTTATTATTGATTTATCTTTTAGTTGAACAGTGGTTATTCCTAAACCAGCTGAATTACCAAATCATCCACCGAGACTAGGATTTATTTAATTAACCTAGAGCACAATGCTGGGTAATAGTTACTCCATCCTAAACCTCCAAGCCCGCATAGTTTCCTCCCATTCAGATTTCCCACATTATACTTGCTTTTAGTCATATCTTAGGTTCAGTTCATCTCTCCTCATGGTTCCAAGTCCTCTCCTGCCAATCTTTCCTCTCTGACTCTTCCCACTCACTTCCTTCTCCTCCCCTTTGGACCAGGATGTCCCATCCTATTCTCTCTATTGCTCAGCATTGGCTGGTTGTTTTATTAACAATACAGAGAAGAAATGGTGGTGTGTTTACACAAACTTGAGACAGGTGATCCTTAAAATAAACATTACAATGCAATGTCCAGATTTAAATGAGATAGTGGGATAGAAAAATCAGCATTTGAATTAACAAGGGTAAACTGTATACAGTTCACGAGAACATTACACCAACACTGAGGCATTTGAAACAATTACTTTAAGGAAAATAGTCAAAGACAAACAATGACAGAATACACCCTTAATGGGATGTGGTAGCATTAGTACTTTGCCTATGTAGTTTTCTTCCCTTCAAAATATGTTTTCCTCCTTTAATAATAAGAATTACACCAAAAAAAAAGCCCCAAGAAAAGAAAAGAAAATGTTATAAAATACATTGAAAACTCCCAAGCTCATTTAAAAAAAAAATAATAAGGTTAAGAAAAGTGTGGGAAACTGTGACAGCCAAAAGGATTAAAGGACACAATCAAAAGTAAATGTAATGTGGTTTTCTGGAACAAGAGAGAAAGGATTAAAGTGAAAGCTAAGAAAACATGAATGAAAGAGAAAGCTTTAGCTGACAAGACAGAAGATGTTTCAGCATGGAAAATCAGTATGAAATACAAGGGAGTTCTACTATCCATGATAATCTGAAAATTAAAAAATATACATATCTCCATAAAGCCTGTCTCTCCTTTTAGAACCCTCTCTGGAGATCCCCTTATCTCCTTGTTCATGAGCAACCAAGAAGAAAGGAAAGGACTGTTAGTTAAATCAGTTTTTCTTCACCAACAGAGACCTAATTTTCTGTATCTTGTCTTCCATCATTAGCGACTACAAGGAATGGGAGACTATCAGATCAGTCACTCTTACCAACATGGCTTTATATTTCATTAATTCCTATGACCTTGCTGTATTATTCCTGCTTTTTATCTGGTTAATATTTTCCTATCCTGTTTGTTCAGGACTCACCATCCCCCAAAATTCTCTGGAGTAAATATTGACCCTCATCCATCGGAAAAGTCAGCCAACTTCTAATAATTATATCCATCTGGGAAGGTCTCAGCTCCCTTTTGTGTTGAGTTTCCAAGTTATTTTTTCTTAAATATCTCCCTAAATTTTAACTCAAATTTATAACCTGTCGGTATGAGTTACATTTATCAATCTAGTTAGCAGGCAAACACAAGCATGTGCAAGGAGAGTCCCATGTTTAAAGAGGGCCTTTTGGATTAAGAGTCTGTTTTCATGCATTCACTACATGTAACTTGGGTTTAAGTATTAATAATCTAAAGAATATTGAACATAGAAAACAAAAATATAACCAAAAGAAGACAGTTAAGTGTGGAGCCAAAGAATTTTGAAGGGAGGGGCTAGAACCTTCTATTCCAAATGGAGAAAACTAGTCCTGCAGATGCAGAGACGAGAGAGGACATACTGAGATCTGGAAGAGCCTACATCCAGTCCCCTGCCCAAGGAGGGCTGATCCCCTGGGTGGTCTGTGGCTGCCTAATCTTGCTGAGGGCAGCATGTCTAGCACTGGCAACCTGGCAATCTCTTGTTCTGGTCCTGATTGGGATCTGTTCTTTCCCAAGGTTTGGCTCTGGTGTGATGTGAATTCATGGGAGCTTCAGAGGGCCTTGGCTCATGTTCTTGGCTGAAAATGTCCTTGGTCCTATCCAAGCTGGAGGACAAAAACCCTAGAAATGTTTGAAAGCTCATATCCCTGAGTGATTTTAGGGTTAGTTCTCAGAATCCCTGCCCTTGGTGTGGACACCTCTGGGTCAAGGTGAGGTTCTGTATGGTCTGCCCATCTTTCTCACTTCTGAGTCCTAACTCAGATACAGCTTTCCTCCTCCTCCTTCTCCTCCTATTCTTCCTCCTTGCCTTCCTTCTCCTCCTTTTCTTCCTCTTCCTCCTCCTTCTCCTTTCTTTTTTCCCATTGGCTTTTGATCTCAGATACTATCCAGAACCCAAGAATCCTTTCCCTAACACTTGGGCGTCATTCTTTCTCTAACATGCTCCTCTCCACCACATGGCTGACCTTCCTACCCACTTCACTCATGCCAGCTTCTCTCTTTTTCTTTTCCCTATTTCTCCTCTAGAGAGCTGCCAAGACTTAGTGCTTTCCTGCCTTGGAGTTGTGTGTGTGTGTGTGTGTGTGTGTGTGTTTAATGCTAACAAAATCATCCTTCTGGTCAAAAAGAAACTGTGCAATACTCTTATTATGGATACATGTCATTTTTCTGATCCATTTTTTTTCAAAGACATAAAATATACAATGCAAAGAGTGAGACTTGACATGATCTCTGGACTTTACTTAGATGGTAATCATGTGAAAATATTAACTCATTACAAATGCCACATGCACTGTAGTAATTGCAGGTGCCAAAAAGCTGAAAAAGTAGAGGTGTGGGGAAAAGGGTGTGTGGGAACTCTGATTTTCACTTTTTTTCCCTGCAAACCTAAATGTGTACCAGTAAACACACACACACACACACACACACACACACACACACACACACACACTGTAAAAGGCACAAAACACCTAGTTTAAACTCCTAAACTCTCTTAAATCTACCTTTTCATTCTGACAGTAGAGTCAGAAGAATTATAAAAGTGATTAGAACAACTCTCAGTCTGAAAGAAGTTTCTTAAGCTTTGAACAATGTTTTGCACCGCCCCCCACCCCCAGGCATTGGATAGCACACTAGGAAGGATGTCATGGTGGAGGTACTGTGGCCACCTGGAACCCTGTATTGATGGTTTCTTCTTCCCCAATTTCTGTTATCCAGTAAAGGGTTATTCTGCTGAATCAGTTGTGTAACATCAAGCCAAGAGGCTTCTCCACTGTTCAAATACAAGCCACCTGGGACTTTTAGGTTCATTAAACTTCTCCAAATAATTTATGGTGAGCCTCCACTGCTTCACCAGCAGGAACAAATATTTGATTTTGTGGGGTGGTGGGGGGAGAAGAAAAAACAGCATTCTGCTGACTAAGGAAAAGAGGTGTTGCGTCACAAGACCAGCTGTCGTGTCCGTAAAAGGTCACACTTAGCAACATTTGTGCATCGGACCATGTTTCTTTAAAGGTTCTGTTGGTCCAATTCAGGTGGCTCCTTCTGCCTAGCAAAGGACTCCCACAGTTCTGCATGAGACAAGTGGCTTACTTGGCTTTTGATTTTGAGAATCAGAAATTCAGGACAGTCTTGGCTTGTGGGGGGGGGGGGGGGTCTGCTGTTCTTGGAGTCATCATTCTATTACATCAGCTTGGACAGAGGAAATTGAAGCATTCATACCTAAAATAGCTTTCTTACATACGTGGCAAGGGGTTTGTCTTTCCAGATGGCTTCTCATCTTCCAAGGGTTGTGGACAGGTGCTTCTTGTGGCATAATGGTCTCCTAGAGATCACACTTGTGCCTCCTGTAGAGCAGCTGGCATTCCTTGGCAGAAGCAGTCTTGCATGGCTGTTCTTGGAGTTAGGTGGTAGACGTTGCCATTCCTTATGAGCTGGGAATAGAAAATTATTTTTATTTTATTTGTTTTATGTTGACCTGCGGGTATATCTGTGTACTGAGTACACTGAAGCCCACAGAGGCCAGAACTGGACTTACAGATCATTGGAAACACCAACTGAGTGCTGGGGATCACTCAGCCACTAAGACATCTCTTCCACCATGACTAGAAAATTCTTAACCACTTCTGCCACATTATTTTATCAAAGCAGTTTTAGAGTTTCCCCAAAGTGTGGGAAGTGTTCTGAATTTTTTCACTATTATTCTTCATTTTAGGATTGAGAGAGAATATGTTCCCTCTCTCTCTCTCTCTTTTTTTTTTCTTACATTGGTGAAAACTGTCACCAGAGCTATAAATCATATTGTTACAGTACCTTGGCAGGGACTAGTTTCAAGACAAATAACACAGTGCTCTGTTACCCCAACCCCAATATGGGCACCGGTTTATATGTTGGTGTTTGAAGGAACATCTAAGCCTTTGTTCCTTAATACTGGTGGTGCCTTAAACTCGCCCCATAGGTTCTAAGTCAGCAGTATTCTTCATAAAGAGTAACTACATTGTGTATCACTGTGCAGGAGCAGAATGAGGTGGGATCAAAACATAAATTTATTAAGTTTTGGTGCAGATTTATTTCTTTGCCAAGTCTTCTTTCCCAAGTGTAACATCCTGAAGACTGTGGTGGGTTTGGGGATGGAGACAATGAAGGAATTTCAAGTGGAGGACATTTACAGATGGTTGGGGATCTCTGCAGGAGAGACAAGCCAGGTGACACTCAGTTTCTATTTCTTCATTTAAAAAGCCAAGTCCCACCAAGAATATCAAGAAATAGCTATCAGTTTGTCTGCAGCTTAGAGTTTTTGAAGTCCAAGTGGAAGCAAAAGTATGAGTTACACAAACCAAGAGGGAGTAATAAGATGAAAAACCAGTTAATTGTCAAAGTGAAAAACAATTCAGAACTTGCTGCAGAATAAATGTTATATAAACATCACTGATTATCTGAATTAAAAAAAAATAGCAGGATCTCTTGTGCTATTTTGCCAGTAAGAAGAGAAATCCTGCATGCCACAGATGTTCCTCGGAGAAAGATGTCAAACCTGAAATGACAGAGCTAGTAATCAAAGACATTGTACATTAGAGAATTCAAAATGCAAAAAAATCACCATTTGCCAGCAGTAAGTTTCATCTGATTGCTGTGCTCAGCCTGCTTGCTCCCCAAACTACTGAATCTTAAAGACAGGACACTATCATATGTGACCCAGTTTCCTGAGAGCCCAGCATAGGACATTTAAACAGAGCACAGCAGGTGTTTCAGAGCATAACAAGCAGGAAGATAGATAAACAAAATTGACACCCTACCCTGCTATGAAGTATCTACAGTCTTAAAGGAGTTCCAGTTGGAGTTTACCAAGTTAATGAGGAGATGGTGGTCTTGTAGACACACCATTGTGTTACGGGAATGATTTAAACACTTACAGTAAGTTAGCTTACCTTACTGCCTATGATACTTGGGGACAAATATCTAAAATGATGCCTGGCAATCCTTGGGGCAAAGGATTTGTGAAGTATCAAGCCAAAGAATAGTTTAGAGATGTACTTTATCTAACATGCTTGATTTGCTTTAACAAGAATCCTTCTTTTATCACCTGACTTGTCTTAGTCAAGCTCTGGATATGAATGTGAATAAACTCTAGGATGAAAGAGTAGGTGATGAGCTCAGTGCTGAAATCCACAGAGAGGTTCTGCGAGCTCCACGAGTGTGGCTAATCAGGGCGACTGGCTGTGGAAGGTATCACTGATTAGTTTCAAGAACAAGTAGGGGGATGTCGAGCGAGCAGAGTGACAGGGTGGTGAGCTAACTTGAGCAGAGAGCATGAAGTGCTGGAGCATCATGCGACATGCGCATAAAATTGCCAGTAAGCGTGGGGTCGTACCAGAGGGGCGTATCTGTATGAGGGGCTGCAGGGCAGGCAGGACGGAAACATGGATGTCAAGGGACGTACTAAAGCTTAAAAGTGGGATGTCATTCTGAATAACAGGGATGCGTGAATCCAAAAGAGGTTAGCTGATGAAGGTGAGAAAAGCTGTAGCTCAAAGCATTCAAGACAGGTAAAATCTCATTAAATGAGAAAGGGAATTCTGGGAGCCACCAATGTCCCCTAGAACATTACTCATCGTTTTGTGAAGCCCATGAAGCATGTGAAAAGTGACTTTATTTTTAATTCACCCTCCTAGCCCTCTTACTTTATCCTGGCTCTGACTCTGTAACATACTGTATTTACCTGAATAGTTGGTCTTTTTTGGCCTCCCTAATCAACTCTCCTGCCTGTCTTTTTCCACTGCTCATTTCTATATAGAAAAACACTCATTTTGCATTTTAAGCTTCCAATTTTACTTTTTACCCTTAGGACCTTAAAATCATGACCTTATGTCATATCCTTCTCTTGTAGGACATGTAAGAAGTCTTGTCTTTGGGTTGGAGTTCCCCTTATCATCTTTTTACAAATCATTTTTTTTTATTAATTACAGGTTATTCACTTTGTATCCTAACTGTAGCCCCCTCCTTTGACCCCTCCCAATCCCACACTCCCTTCCTCTTCTCCACCCATGAGCCTCCCCCAGTCCTCTGATAGAGGAGGTCCTCCTCCCCTTCCATCTGATCCTAGTCTGTCAGGTCTCATCTGGAGTGGTTGTATTGTCTTCCTCTGTGGCCTAGGAAGACTGCTCCCCCCTCAGGGGGAAGTGATCAGAGAGCAGGCCAATCAGTTCATGTCACACACAGTCCCTGTTCCCATTACTAGGGAACCTACTTGGATACTGAGCTGCCATAGGCTATATCTGTGCAAGGGTTCTAGGTTATCTCCATGCATGGTCCTTGGTTGGAGTATCAGTCTCAGAAAAGACCCCTGGGCTCCAATTTTTTTTTTTTGGCTCTCCTTGTGGAGCTCCTGTCCTCTCCAGATTTTTCTATCTCTCCCTTCTTTCATAAGATTCCCTGCACTCTGCCCAAACTTTGGCTATGAGTCTCAGCATCTCCTTTGATACCCTGCAGGGTTAGAGTCTTTCAGAGTCCCTCTGTGGTAGGCCCCAGTCCTATTCCCTGTTTTCTCCTTCCTCTTATGTCCATCCCGTTTGCCTTTCTGAATGAGGATTGATCATCTTACCCAGGGTCCTTCTTCTTGCTTAGCTTCTTTAGTGTATAGATTTTAGTACGTTTATCCTATATTTATGTCAAATATCCATTTATAAGTGAGTATATACCATGTGTGTTATTCTGCTTCTGGGATACCTCGCTCAGGATGATCTTTTTTAGTTCCCACCATTTGCCTGCAAATTTCATGATTTCCTTGTTTTGAATAGCTGAATAGTATTCCATTGTATAAATGTACCACAATTTCTGTATCCATTCCTCAACTGAGGGGCATCTAGATTGTTTCCAGGTTCTGGCTATTACAAATAAAGCTGCTACAAACATGGTTGAGCAAATGTCCCTGTTGTATACATGAGCATATTTTGGATATATACCTAGCAGTGGTATAGCTGGATCTTGAGGTAGCACTATTCCTAGTTGTCTGAGAAAGTGCCAGATTGATTTCCAGAGTGGTTGTACAAGTTTATATTCCCACCAGCAGTGGAGGAGGGTTCCCCTTTCTCACATCCTCTCCAGCATGTTTTGTCACTTGAGTTTTTGATTGTAGTCATTTTGATGGGTGTAAGGTGAAATCTCAGGGTTGTTTTGATTTGCATTTCCCTGATGGCTAATGAAGTTGAGCATTTCTTTAAGTGTTTCTCTGCCATTTGATACTCCTCTATCGAGAATTCTCTGTTTAGCTCTGTTCCCCATTTTTTAAATGGATTACTTGGTTTGTTGCTTTTCAGCTTCTTTAGTTCTTTATATATACTGGATATTAGCCCTCTGTCAGATAAAGGGTTGGTGAAGATTCTTTCCCAATCTGTAGGCATTTGTTTTGTTTTGATGACGGTGTCCTTTGCTTTACAGAAGCTTTTCAGTTTCATGAAGTTCCATTTATTGATTTTTGCTCTTAGAGCCTGTGCTGTTGGTGTTCTGTGCAGGAAGTTATCTCCTGTACCAATGAGTTCAAGTGTATTCCCCACTTTTCTTCTAACTGATTTAATGTCTCTGGTTTTATGTTGAGGTCTTTGATGCACTTGGACTTTAGTTTTGTGAAGGGGGATAAGTATGGATCTATTTGCATTTTTCTACATGTAGATATCCAGCACCCTTTGTTGAAAATGCTATCAAACTGGAAAGGAAAAAGTCAAAGTATCACTATTTGCAGATGATATGATACTATACAAGAGTGACCCCAAAAATTCTACCAGAGAAGTCTTACGCTGATAAACACCTTCAGCAAAGTGGCTGGATACAAAATTAACTAAAAAAAAAAAAAAATCAGTAGCCCTCCTGTATACAAAAGACAAAAGGGCTGAGAAAGAAATTAGGGAAACAACACCCTTCACAATAGCCACAAATGACATGAAGTACCTTGGTGTAACCCTAACCAAGCAAATCAAAGACTTGTATGAAAAACATTTCATGTCTCTGAAGAAAGAATTAGAAGAAGATATCAGAATATGGAAAGATCTCCCATGCTCAAGGCTTGTCAGGATTAGCATAGTAAAAACAACCATCTTACCAAAAGCAATCTGCAGATTCAATGCAATTCCCATCAAATTACCAACACAATTATTTACAGACACTGAAAGAAAAATTCTCAACTTCACATGGAATAACAAGAAACCCAGAATTGCTAAAACAACCCTCTACAATAAAAGATCTTCTGGAGGTATCGCCATCCCTGATCTTAAGGTGTACTATAGAGCAACAGTAATAAAAACTGCATGGTACTGACATAGAAACAGAATGGTGGATCAATGGAACCAAAGAGAAGACCCAGAAATAAACCCACTCACGTATGGACACCTGATCTTTGACAAAGATGCCAAAATAATTGATTCTTTTAATTGTTTTATTTGTTTCTAATTTTTTGATTTAAGCATGAGTTATTATTTCCAGCTGTCTACTCCTCTTGGGTGTGTCTGCTTCTCCCCTCACCACTCAGGGCTTTCAGGTGAGCTGTTAAGTTGCTTGAATATGATGTTTTGAATTTCTTCTTGAAGGAACTTAGTGCTATGAACTTTTTTCTTTGCATGGTTTTCATTGTGTCCCATAATTTTGGCTATGTTGTGCCTTTATTTTTATTGAATTAATTCTAGGAAGACTTTAATTTCTTTCTTTATTTCTTCCTTGACCCAGCTGTCATTGAGTAGCAAGTTGTTCAGTTTCCATGTGTGTTTTTGCTATTTCTGTTCTTGTTGAGATCCAACTTTAGTCCATGGTGGTCATATAGGATACAAGAGACTATTTCAATCTTCTCATATCTATTGAAGCTTGTTTTGTCACCAACTATATGGTCTATTTTGGAGAAGGTTCCATGAGGTGCTGAGAAGAAGGTAAAT
Source organism: Psammomys obesus (assembly GCF_907164565.1). Classification (NCBI taxonomy): domain Eukaryota; kingdom Metazoa; phylum Chordata; class Mammalia; order Rodentia; family Muridae; genus Psammomys; species Psammomys obesus. The sequence goes on from NW_026586816.1 coordinate 6,577,753, forward strand.
TCTTTTGTGTTTGGGTGATAGGTTCTGTAGATGTCTGTTAGGGCCATTTGATTCATGACCTCTCTTAGAGTCACTGTTTTTTTGTTTAATGTCTGTTTTGTTGCCCCGTCCTTTGTTGAGAGTGGGATGTTGAAGTCTCCCACTATTAATGTGGGGGAATCTATGTATGGTTTGAATTTTATTTTTTTCTTTTTCTTTTTACAAATGTGGGTGTCCTTGTACTTGGGGCATAGATGTTCAGGATTGTGATGTCTTCTTGATGGAATTTTCCTTTGATAAGTATGAAGTGACCCATCTCTTTTGATTAATTTTGGTTGAAAGACTATTTTATTAGATATTAGAATGGCTACTCCTGCTTGCTTCGTGGGTCCATTTGCTTGGAAAACTGTCTTCCAGCCCTTTACTCTCAGGTAATATCTATTTGTGTCTTAAATGTGTTTCTTGTATGCAACAGATTGTTGGGTCTTGTTTACACATCCTTTCTGTTAGTCTGTGTCCTTTTACTGGAGAATCCATTGATGTTGAGAGAGATTAATGATCAGTGGCTGTTAGATTTTTTGATTTGGTTGTTGGTTGTGGTAGTGTGTTTGTGTGCTTGGCTACTTTTAGTTTTGCTGTAGTGAGGTTCTTTATTTCCTGTAAGTAGTTTTCTTGCATTGTATTTTTCCTTTGAATACCTTCTGTAATACTGGATTTGTGGGTAGGTATTATTTAAATTTGTTTTTGTCATTGAATATCTTGTTTTCTCCATCTATGATGACTGAGAATTTTGCTGGGTATAATAGCCTCATTTGACATCTGTGTTCTCTTAGGGTCCGCATGAGATCTGTTCAGGCCCTTCTGGCTTTCATAGTCTCTGTTGAGTAAACAGGTGTGATTCTGATGAGTTTGTCATTATATGTTACTTAGCTTTTCTCCCATGCAGCTTTTAGTATTTTTTCTTTGTTTTGTATATTTACTGTTTTGATTATTATGTGGTGGGAGGATTTTCTATTCTGGTCTAATTTATTAGGTGTTCTGTAGGCCTCTTGTATGTTTATAGGCCTCTCCTTTAAATTGGGAAAATTTTCTTCGATGATTTTGTTGAAAATATTTTCTGGGCTTGGATATAGGAATCTTCTTTTTCCTATGTTCCTATTATTCTTAAGTTTTGTTTTTTCATATTGTCTTGGATTTCTTGGATGGTTTGTGTTAGGAAGTTTTTAGATTTAACACTTTCTTTGATAGATACTTTAATTTCTTCCATTGTATCTTCCACATCTGAGATTCTTTCTTCCATCTCTTGTAGTCTATTGGTTATGCTCTCCTCTGTAGTTCCTGTTTTTTTCTCTAAGTTCTTCCCCTCCATGATTTTCTTTTTTAATTTTTATTTTATTTTATTTTTCTTTTTAGTTACATTTTGTTAACTCTGTGTCCCAGCTGTATCCCGCTCCCTCATTCCCTCCCCAACCCCACACTCCCTCCCTGGTCTCCTCCCTGCCCCTTTCCAAGTCCACTGATAGGGGAGGACCTCCTCCCCTTCATGATTTTCTCTGTTTGTGTTTTCTTTATTTTTTTTCCATTCTATCTTCAGATCTTGAACCATTTTGTTGATTTCCTTTACCTGTCTGATTGTATTTTCCTTCAATTCCTCCAAATGTTTGTTTAAACATTCCTGTTTCTTTTATTTCTTTCAGTAACTTAATTATTTCCTCTCTGAAGGCCACAAACTGGCTGCATCTTCCTGTATTTCTTTACAGATGGCCATAATCTGTTTCACTTTATCTTCCTCTATTTCCTTATGTATTTTATTTGTTTCCCCCATTACCCTCTTCACAAGCAGAGATGTAAGGTCACCTTCTTGAATTTCACTTATTATAGGGTATTCAGGGCTGATTACCCCTGGATAACTGGGTTCTGGAGATGTCACATTTCTTTGGCTTTTGCTGAGTTGTGCTTTTATGCTGGCCTCTATCCATCTGGCTGTGTCAAGTGTTGGCTTTTAGTTTCTGGTGCTACCTGGAATCCGGGGGTTGAGAAGAATCCCCTTGGCAGGAAGATGATTGTTCCTGAAGTAGGCCTCCTCAGCTTTTTGGGTATGGTCACCAAATGGCCAGTGCTTGTCAGGTATTGCCACACCTTACCTCAGGCATATGGACCTGTGTGGTAACCGTGATAACTGTGGTCATTGATATTCCAGGGGGTTCTCTCCTGCCCAGGAAACGTCTTGGAAACAGCTGCCCTGCCCCTGGGTTTCTTGCTCTGAATTTAGTGAGCTGCTGCTGCTGGTGCTACTGGTGCTCTTACACTGCATTTGTTGTTCTTACAGCCCTCCTGTAGAACCCTGGAGCTCTGTGGTTTGGTCAGTTTAGCTAGAGATACTGGTTGCATCTTGGATCAGTATCTAGGGGCTGATCCTGTGGATCCCAGGCTTCTGTAGATCTAAGGTTGGAGCTCTGTGCCCCACTACCCGGGCGGTAATCAGTGGCAGGTGAGCACAGCACTTATGGATGCAGCAAGAAGCTAGAGCCTTGAGCATGTGGGAACACAGAAACTTTTCTGGTGCTGGATGTCCTGAGGTTGGACCTGATGTTTCCTCCACCGTGGGGTTTCCTCCCACCTTGGAGACCCAGTCTGTGGTGTTTGGGGGTTCACAGTTCTGTCTGGAATGGTGAGTGGAGAACTCAGGTGCAGGCAAGTGGCACTGTGCTGGTGACTGCGAGCCTGCAGGATCCTCAGAACTTCTCTGGAGAACAATTTTTGGGGGGCAGGGAGGGGTTGGCTAAGTGTGGACCTTTTGTATCCCTCACCGTAGGGTTTCCTTCCAACAGGGAAACCCTGTCTCTGGTGCCCCAGGGCCCGCAATGCTGCCTGGGAAGGTAAGTAGAGAATGTAGGCAAGTCTCTGGGCTGGCAGATGAGCACCTGCCAGAGCCTAGGACCATTTCCAGGGATTGTCTGCGTGACCTGATATGAGGGCAGTCCCAATTGCTTCCTTCTCTGTGGGGTTTTCAATTGACTGAAAAACCCAGTGTCAGGTGTTTTGGTGTCCATAGTTCAGTCTGGGATGGTGTTCAGAGCATGCAGGTGTGTGGCTCTGGGTTGGCGACCAAGCACCTTCCGGGACCTGGGACCTGGGAACTCTTGCGGGTTTATCTGGTGACCTGAACCTGATAGCTTCCCACACCATGGGGTTTCCTCTCACCTGGGAAACACGATCCCTGGTGTTTTAGGGCCCAGAGTTTGGTCTGTTGGTTGCTGTGTAGTCACTGTAGTCCTGTTTGTCAGACACAGTGTCCTTCCTGCATTGCCATCTTGGATCAGTGTCTCCCCTTATCATCTTAAATGCATTTCTATTATTAGAGTACAAGACTATTTTATTTTTATAACAAGGTCCCAGGTGATAGTGTCTTAATTAAATATATATATAGTAGATATACATTTATATCTATAGTATATCTATATCTATCTATCTATCTATCTATCTATCTATCTATCTATCTATCTATCTATGTATCTATCTATCTATGCCTCTTTCTGACTCCTTTGGATCATCTACCTTCTTATCCTGTGTGGTTTGGCTAGTTTTATGGAGCAACAGGAAGCAGAATTGAGAGTGAATCTGTAAAAGAAGGTTCATAAAACATGGTACACATAATACTGAAATTCCAGTGTGAAACTTTGCCTGCCTTAATTGGGTAACGTCATTGTGGCACCACTTACAAAGCAGCAATGAAATTGCGACATGTGAAAAGGATATCAGAGCAGGAAAAGCAGCTTAGTAGGAGAGAAGTTCCCTAGACATTCTAGTGCACAAAGCCATATGTGTATACCATCTCCAGAGCAGCGGCTCTTTCAGTGTCATAAGACAGTGTGGTATAGTGGTTATAGGCATATGTGGAACTAATTCCAGTTTCCTACTTATTAATGCTATAGCTTTGGGGTAAGTTATTTGACTACTGTATGACTTGGGCTATAGTCTTAGCTGCTATAACAAGATACTTTAGACTGCATGGTTTGTAAAAACAGAATCTGTCTTTCTTTGTTCTGGAAGCTGATGTCTAAGGCCAAGATCTGAGTTGGTGTTTTGATGGTTCATACAGCTGTCTTCTCAATGTGTCATTATAAGACAAAAGAATCATGGGAACACTGGGGTGGGATCTTGTATAAGAGATTTAAAGAGATTGACCCATGATGATTTTGTATTCATGAACTTACCTTCTAATGAAGATATACACTTCTTTATCTTTTTACTTCGGGTTAGGAATCTAACATGAATTTGGGTGAGGCACCTAGCTGTGAGTGAAAATCACTGAACAAACTTCTTCATCACATTGTAGAAATGTCTCAGTGAAATTCATTAATATGTACAGTTCTTAATATACATTAAAAACATAATTATAATACTAGATTACAAACAAAACATGTAGGAGTATTGTTTTATTTTTCTCCCTTCAGGAGCTAATCCTAAAACAAGAATTTTCTTCAAGATAATCCAAGGAAACCGTGGAAACTGATGTTAAGCAGGGAAAAAGGTCAGTATGCAAATGAGCATTAAAGAATACCATCATGGTGCAGCTTAATTATAATGGGCTTTTCTAGCATATATAAATGTGAGGTGACTCCTGGTATCACATATACACAAGAATAACAGGATTGGCCAGGAGAATATATTGATTAAGTTCTACTTAGACTTCTGTGAGACAATGTATAGCAAGCCCATCTGGAAGATGAGGATTCTGGGATGTTTGTTCCCATCTTGGCTACGGGATAATCTCAGGATATAACTTCCTAGAACATGTACTCTGCTCTTTGAATGATTTATTAATGTGTTTGTGCAAAAATAATAAATAAATAAATAGATAAATAAATAAGCAAACAAACAACCCCATTGTTTATGGGACATTCAATGAATGTTTTGGAAATATGGTTGAGACACCACAGCATCAGTGATGAGGATTATAGATAGTGGCATAGACAGCCATAAGGACAGTGCCCGGGAGGGACTCAATCAGTAGTACCATTAAGAAAGCCATAGAGAACATGAGCTGATTAACAAAAACCTAGGACCCAAGAGATGGGATGTCTTGGTGAACCATCTGGTCTTGCATGCCCCTGTTACAGAGACTCCAGGTCTTTAGGAATAACCTTGACACAGATGCTGACAAATGCACTCTACTCACCCTTGTGGAAGAGTTCAAGCTGTTTCAGAGCCCTGGGACATGTGTGGCCTGACTGTGCCTTTAGAGTCATCTTGGCAGCTACCTTCTTGCAAGCTCCTCAAACACAGCAGGACCACATGTGAAGTGCTCAGTGTTACATGATTCTGAATAGGAAGGACTGTGAGAGAACAAAAAAATTAAAAATTAGCAGCTATTATTAAGGCCTTAACCACATGGGTGGAGAAGTCCAGTAATGCCCTGAGGGGAAGGACAGCCTTACTGCATTCTTTCCCCACCCACTAGAGATAACAGTTGCTAGGAAACTGGCCCATCCACCTAGGGAGGGACACCAGGTCATTATGGTCCGGGGACCTTCCTATAGCCAATCAATTCAAAATGTAGCATTTTGACCAATAGATGCTTGCCAGGCAGGAATTGCCCCTGCCTTGGGCATGCTGGGAGGGACTAGAATCTATATATCACCCAACTAACCTGGGCACAGCGTGCTTGGCTCCCACCGCTTCGGCGGTGGGGGTGTGTGGGCCCAAGCTGCAGCTTGTAATTTACAATAAAAAGAACTTCATGTATTTACAGTGGAGTCTGTTTATTCCTGGTCTTTTGAGGTTCGTGAACTGGGCAGAACAACTGGAAATGGAAAATCAATAAAAAGGATAAGCATTTGGGAAATTTAATTTATAGTATTCATTTTTAATGCCATTTTTGATGAAGAAAAAGAAAGCTACCAAAAGACAGGAGAGAGTTTTCTGTATGTGAAAAAGAAACATGATTCTCAAACTTTCTAATCATAACAACTGTTTCTTTGGTCATCTGGCTTTGGCTTTGGAGAAGACGGTGCTGAAAAAAAAATTCAACTTCTTGAGGTATGTGAACTGAATTAATAACTATATCTAGAATTATATACCAACCTAATAACTTTCCTAACAGAAGGACCATCATGTTACTCATTTCAACTTATCAATGGTTGTTGAGAATAGATAGTAATCCAGGTCCAATTAGCCAATATTAAGAGTTCATGGGTCAGCAAGCAGATTGCTTTCTTATTATCACTTGTCATCATCTTTATTAACTTTCACTGAAACATAGGGACCTACTCTTACTGTATGACACTGCAATGTGCTCTACAGGTTCATGTGCTGGGGACACTCAGCCCCCACATGGTGGCAGTGTCTGTGACCTGTGGGACCTCTCATCTCAGTTTGAAAGCATGGCTGACAAAGGTGGGCACTGAGGTCAGGCCTGGGAGTACTCTGGTTTGCTCCTGGTGATGTCCTCTCTGCTCTGTGAGAAGCAGCCACCTCATGCAAATGTTGCATGCAAATGTTGCATGCAAAGTTTTCACACCACTATGCCTGTCCTGCCAAAATGGAACATAACCATGAGCCAAAATAAGCTTTTATGTGGCTGCCCCTGTCTTAGTTATGAAGAAAGTGGCTAACACATGCCTAACTACAATCTGAACTTCAGAATATAAAGTTTATATCAAACCCCCAACCCTTGGATGTTTTATCCTAAACTCTTCCCTTGTTAATGAGAGGGTACCCAGTGTTCCTAGAGGTAAAGCAAGTGGCTATCGCTCAAATATGTGCCTCTCCTATGCTCTTCTGGGAATTTGTTTTGTAATTTACTCATTGTTTTTATTAGTTCTTTGAGAATGTTTTTAGTACACTTAAATATTCGTAAAAATTTACCTAAAATATATTTTGATTATTTTCTTTCCTTTCCCCCAATTCCTTCCATATTCTCCTACCTCCCTTTCACTCTATTTTCTCTTTCTCTCTCTCAAAGAAAAAAATCTGTAAAAATTTAAAACCAAAAAAATGAAACAAACAAAAATGGCAGAAACCACAAAACCATAACAACTCCTAAGAAAACAGCACACACAAAAAAGCATGGAGTCTATTTTGTGTTAACCAGTTACTCCTGAGTATGAGGCTGCCTTGGAATGTGGATTATATAATTGGTACAACTCAGTGGTGGTTTGAATAAAAATAGTCCCCATAGGCTCATAGGGAGTGGCATAGGAGGTATGGCCTTGTTGGAGTAGGTGTGGCCTTGTTGGAGGAATGTCATTGGGGTGGGCTTTGAGGTTTCAAGTGCCCAAGCCAAGCCCAATGTCTCTGTCTCTCTGTCTCTCTCCTCTGTTGCTTGCCTATCAAGATGTAAAACTCTTGGCTACTTCTCCAGCGCCTTGTCTGCCTGTGTGTCACCGGGTTTCCCACCATGGTGACAATGGACTAAGCATCTGAACCTGTAAGCCAGTCACAATTAAATATTTTTCTTTATAGGAGTTGTTGTGGTCATGGTTTCTTTTCACAGCAATAGCAACCCTAACTAAGACATACTACTTAGGAGAAAACAGATTTTTTTTCCTCTCCCAGAAGGTACTTACTACAAATTGCTTAGGTTCGGAGCGGCACTCTGTCCACTTCTCTGAGCTTGCATCATGTCTCCTTTGAGTATGTTCCTGCCGTCACAGTCTCTCTGAGTGTATATGTGTATCAGCCCTGTTGTGTCTGGAAGATGCTCTTTCCTTGGAGTTATCTACTATTTCGGCTCTTACAATCTTTCTTCTTCCTCTTCTACAGAGCTCCCTGAGCCTTGAAGGATGGGTTTGAAGTACCCATTCCACTTAGAACTGAGTCTTCACATTGCTCAACTATGGGTCTCTATGTTAATTACTGTCTGCTACAAGAAAAATCTTCTGTGGTGAGGACTGAATAAAGCTGTGACCTTTAGGTAAAGCAATATGTCATTAAAAGTTGTTTGATGGCTATCTTCCTACAGCTGAGTAGTGGAATTCTTTTTCCTGTGACTCATTATTTATTTAGTCTCAGGTTTTTGGCCTCATTAACAATGTCAGGTGTGGGTTTCATCTCATGATTGGGCCTTGATTCCAATTTATAAAACTAGCCCATGGCAGCTCAGTGCCCAAGTGGGTCCCTTAGTAATGGGAACAGAGACTGTCTGACATGAACTGATTGGCTTGCTCTTTGATCATCTCTCCCTGAAGGGGGTGCAGCCTTACCAGGCCACAGAGGAAGACGATGCAGCCACTCTTGGTGAGACCTAATAGACTAGGATCAGATGGAAGGGGAGGAGGACCTCCCTTATCAGTGGACTGGGGGAGGGGCATGAGTGGAGATGAGGAAAGGAAGGTGGGATTAAGAGGGAATGGGGGAGGGAGGAGGGAGCTACAGCTGAGATAAAAAAATGAATAAATTCTTATTAACAAAACAATAAATAAATTTTAAAAACCTCCCTTAACATTTGTGCCACTATTACAGCAGTGTATCTTGCAGAGAAGTCCTCGTTGTAAGTCACATATTCAGAGCTGAGTGATATTGATGATTGCTTTTCTCCTTCATTAGTGTGCAAAGTATCTTCAACACTAGTGTCCAGCATGAAGACTAGTTAGTAGGGTTGAAGCTTGTAGTTGAGTATGGGACCCAGCTATTAAGGTCAAAATATGGCCCTGGGTGGTCCAGAAGCTCTTGGTGCTGCTTAATTGGCAGCAAAGTTCAGGGCATCCCATGGTGATTCTTCAGGGAGTCCTTCCTTTCCCAGAATAAGGCAACTCCCATGAATGGAGTGAGAGAACATTTATTTCATAAGTAAGGAACATTATAAACCTTGGGCAGTGAAGGAGTTTTGAGGGTGAATGTGTTTGAGTCAGTGGGGTTAAGGGCTCTAGCAATACCTCATCTACATGAAACAAAATACCCCTATCAAAAGAGGGGGAAAGCAGTAATTATTTTATGGGTTGGAGAAGAACTCCAGGTATGGTCAAAGGTCACTGGTTGAAAGCCAAGATACCAAGATATCTTGTTAGCATAGGGTGGGTGTCTCTAGGAATTCCCAGGTACACACTGAATGGGGTTTCTTATCAGGAAAGGGTTGGGCGTGTAATCTCCCTGAGACCTGACACTCCTTAGAAGATCTGGGGTTCTCCAGATCAGGCACAGAGGGAACCCAGCTGAGAACGGCAGTCTGTCATCTTGCACCAAACTCAGAGGCTATCTGGAAAACATTAGACTTCAACCTTAGTAGCCGTGTCCCACAATTGAGCATTAGTTAAAATTTACGTGTTCAGTGATTTAAGTAACTTATGCCTTGTACTATAGGGCCTTACCATCAGGTTATAAAGGTAACCAAGAATTGTGACAATAACCAGTGCTGTTTGAGGTCGCTCTGAGGCCCCGTTGGCTAATGACCCATCACGATGTAGCACGTCACCAGGAGATTTTACCTGGCAGCTGGGAAACCCTTTACCCACTGCATGGTATCCCCAAGTTAAATTCTTTTTATAGATTTTATAAATTTTAAAGTATCGGGCTTCTGTGTGGCCTTTCAAAAGGTCTTTAGTGTTGGTTGTCCCTCTCCACATCTCTTTAACTCTGTTCTCCTATTCCTTTCCCATTTAATCTTCCTATTCTAGTTTTCCCTTTGTCTATTTATAATGCTATAGTCTATTTCCCCCTCCTTATAGGATCTTTTGCTACCTCATCCAGGTTTTCTTTATGTCCACATTATTTATCTGAATAAGCTGGAGTCCTCCATTAGCCCCAGTTGCTGCTCAGAGTTGGCCCCTACTGTCTCCATCCACAAGAGCAAAACACCTCATGATTCTTCCAATAGTAGTTTAGGCTTGATCCTCACAAAGAACCTTGCTTTTAGCTTGCCTAAAAGGAGGGGATGAGACACTACCTTCTTAATACAGATTCTCTGTCATGAATTGAGTGCATGAAAAAGGGAATGTGATTCTGAGGTTCTCTTGGTTGTTTCTAGGACTGTTTTTGTTTGTCACTATCTTCTTCCTCCTGTAGTCACAAACCAACATTCTTCTTCTGTCCTATGGGAGATGGGAGCAGCTGCTGGGTAGATGTTGCCATCCAGTAAATGCAGGATAAAGGGCAATTAGTAAGAACTGTTCTTCGCAAGGATCCAGGGCTGATCAAAGCCCCCTGAAACCAGCCTGAGAGTTGTTAAAGGTAAGTGAGACACATGAAAAATAAAAGCTGAGCTTCATTTAGAGATATTAAATAAATGATTGGAACTGAAAGAAAATCAGCCACAAATTTCCAAATAATCACCAGAAATTGAAAACATAGCAGAGATAAGTAATATTTTGAAACCATAGCTAAAGGGACAAGGCCTCGGTGTCCACCAATTCTCTTTGAATTCTGTGCTTATACTGAATGTTTCAGAGCACACTTTTGAACTTCATTTTCTTAATTCCCTGAGGAATCACCTTAACCATACTGAATTCTAATTGTCAACCTTTCAACGTGTCCAAGGACCGAATAAGAGTCAGTCTTTCTTTCACATTCATATATAAAGTGATCTCAGGAACTCCTACATAAAATTTTATACAAAAATATCTTTCAGAATTTAATGTCAAGGTCAACTCATTTTATTCATACATGATGTACTTATTTTGGAATGAAATTTTAAAGTTTTCATTATTTTTCTGGCTCTCAGGATATTCAGAACAGTGTTTCGGCTCTTAGAACAAAATTAACTCTGATTATTAAAACACTCATTTCCTCATCTCTTTAATGAGTCTCATTATTAAGTTTTATTCTTACTTTGAGGTCTACAAAGTTCTGTGCCTTAGAAGGGGTCAAGCAGGGGAAGTGAGATGACATTTGAGAGTTTCAATCAATGCATTCTATTTCAAATACTGTAGAAACACTCATCCAGCTTGATAGAGGTATTATTTTCTTCTCCTCTCAAAGGTGAAGAGATCCTTCCAAGTTACTATTGTTATTAGTACCAGAGTAGAGATTTGAGTGTGTAGGAGTGGACTGGGTCCTTTGATCCATGCAATTTCCTCTGTGCCAGGCTGAAATCAGTGTGATATAAACAACGAGCTGCAGTAAATTCAATCTTTATTTGACTCTTGTGAAAATCCTATTTAGAAATGTACCTTTTGTGAATTTTCATAATGTCAGAAGAACAAATAAGACCTCCAATCAAGGGTGTCATAAGAATGAGGTAGATGTCGGTTGATACAAGTGAAATTAGTGGTGTTGGTGAAGATGATTGTATTAATGGTGGTGGAATAGTTCATGATAATAACTATGATGTGCGCTGTGGTGATGACAATGTTGATAAGAACAACGGTGTGGATGAGGACGGCGCCTTTGCATCATCTCACACAAAAGGAATTTGTTAAAAGCCCTTTCTCAAAACTGTGGTTAATTTTAAAAATGAGGAAAATGAGATCCAAGAGACACTTGGTTATTTTCCAAATGCCTACAGGGGGAGCGATAATGTTAGAATTTAAATCTAGTATACTGACTCCATTTTGAGGAGCTCCCTATCACCACCTATTTGATGGCTTAGTTGGGGAGTGTGGGCATCTCTGGCCAAGCGCCGGTTCTGCAGACATGACTATGGAGGTAGTCAGGCAGAAAGTACATAGCCTGACATTGGAGAGTCTTCCCAGAGATGAACAACCATTGACCAGCTCAGAGATGGTGTGGAGGAACCCGATTGGCCCAAACCCATATAACCTGCTCTCTCTTCCTGAATAAATGAGTCTGCAGCCACTCACCCTCTGTTTGGTCTCCCTCGGTGAGTGGTGACTCCACGCCACTGACCACATTGGCCTGAAACCCTGCCCTCACCCACAGGCTGGACCCTCAGGAGGAGGAGCAACAGAACAGATAAACAGAAGTAACATACATACAAGCATCTGAGAAAAGACAGCAAGCAGCATTACTTGCCATCTTGTCTTCCTCCCTCTTTTTGTTAAGTTTGGAGAGACTGGGGAGCAAAGAGACACAAGTCATTAGGTGTAAGGAATATCTAACCCACATCATTGTCCATACCTAGCCCACAGTCAAGTGGAGAAGAATGCTGGACTGTACAACATACTTGGGTCCAGTAGCACCGTCCAAGAACAGCAGGGACTTTCCAGAAAGCTGGAGGAAGATGTAGCCTCATAGCAAAATCAGTCCTACTCAGATCTTCCTGGGTCCTTCTTACTGTTTAGATGTACCTTCCTATAGCCTCAGGGTGCTTTTGAGTCTAACAGGTTTTTTTTAGAGGATGCCATTGACCTAGAGTAGTCACTTTGCCTGCACACACATGTCACGCGCAGCCCTCGCCGATAAGGACGACGCAGCAACAACGGATTTGTCCAGCAGCAACTTTATTGTGAGGCTCTTAACAGCAGATG
>NW_026586816.1:6590106-6592505 GCF_907164565.1 Psammomys obesus
CTACATTAGCATAAGGCGGCGCATGCGCAGATCGCAAAACAATGCTGGCAAGAAGAACCAGGAAGCAGGAAACCGGCGCCATCTTGTAATGGCGGGAGTGGCTCCCGACATCTCCCCCTTATTAATTTTATAAAAATCAGCCAGAGGAAAATATTACACCATGAGTTTTCCGATCAGCCTGCTGACTCAACAGCACCAGCGATCAAGGAGGTTACACGGTGCAGGAGACCCTCTGCACCCTTAGCCCCGTGCAATGGGAACCCGAGCCCTGGGGAGTGCAGAGATCTGTCTAGAACAGCATCCTGGTGCAATGGGAACCTGTGCCCTTCAGGGGTGCTAAAAGTTCTGACAGAGTCTCAACGGCTGAGCATGTTAAGCCAGACTTGAGGGGAGGCTCCCTGTTCCACAGCCAACATAGCCTAAACCATGGCCACATTTTTGAAATGTTGTTGTCTTTTGAATCTGCAGAGCAACCAAAAACAGAGAAACAGTCCAGCCAGTAGCAACACTCCAAATATTCCCACGCCAACCCACTAGGAAAAGGCAGAAGATAGACATTGGCAAATAAGGTAGTCCCAGAGAGTCATTAGTGGTGAAAAATCTTGGGAAGATTTGTGCATCATGCATCACCGGCATGGGTCGAGGAAAGGCTGACAGGATCCCCCATCGAATCTCCTGGGTCTCCACCTCCAAGCTCGTCAGCAGTCCGTTCAACATCAGGATCAGGATCAGGGTCATCGTGCTTCACCACCCGGGTCAATCGCGCCGGAACCCAAATTGGATTTTCTTGGTCCTGTGGGAAAATACACACAGCTCCCCTGGATCTTATTAAAATAGGATCCGGTCCTTTAATGATTATCAATGTTGCCGGAGTAGGTGCATCGTAACACAGCCCATACATCTAGAGTGGAGCATAGCACCTGTACTTGATGGCTAGTGTAAGGAGTAATAAGAGCAGAGAGCACAGCTGCTGCCAAGCCTTGATTTGTTACCGGTATTTGTTCATATACTTCAGGTGGGTATAAGGTCTGATTAACTACCCAATGGCCTTGTCCAGTAAGCATATCATAATTCCATTGAGGCCGTTGATTGGCTATATTTTGCTTTGCTTGAGCCATACACAGCTCTTGATAAATGGATTTCCAGTCTAAATATTGTCCCATAGTAAGACATGCTCTCACTGTTTTGGACCAGTCATCAGGAGTCATAGCTGCAGCTGCTAGTCTTTCTATCAGTGCCTGCGTAAATGAGGCGCTAATACCATAGGTTTGTACTGACTCCACCAAAGCCTTCAATTGTTTCAGATCCAACGGTGAGTGCTGCCTTTGATTTTGCGCATCTTCCCAGACGGGGAAAGCAGCCTGAATTTTCTTTCTTTCCTTTTCTGAAATTAATGAATTAGGAGCCATAGCCCTAGTAGCTTTACTCCTTTTTCTGACTTGGATCATTTCCTCGAGAGGGGGCGCTGTCGCACCATACCTTGGCGCATAAGGCGGGTCAGGGCCATATCTCTCTGCTTCATATTTTGCTGCTTCCTCATCTAATTCTGCTTGCTCATCAGGATCGAGCTCTATCTCTTCCTCTTCACTAGAGTCAGCAGATTGTCGTGGTTCCTCTTCCTCCGAGGACGTCTCCTCACCGGAAGAGGACTCCACCTTAAGAGTCTTAAACTTATCCAGGAGAGGGTACAACTTGTTAACCCCTTCCTTTTTGCTTGTATTTCCTTTAGTTTCTGATATCATCTTTGATTCTTTATTTTTTGAATCGAGTTTTGAAAGTTTTCCCGTGTTTTTGGGTTTTTTCTCCCTTTTGACTATTTCTTCTTTTTTATCCTTTTTTAATATTTCTTCCTTTTCTGCTTCTGATAGACTATCCTGATGGTCTGCTAACGCTCTTTGCCCCTCCTTTACACCCACTCTATCCCGTTTCCCACAATTAAGACACAGACAACACAACAAGACAAAAACGAGACTAACATTGAGAAACGGAATACACCAGACCACAGAAATCATACCTTGCAGAAAAGTACCGCGGTTTCACACTGCTGGCTTGAATCCTCCTCCGACGAGCAGTCGGGGGTCCTTCGAGTCGTTCCTCCGCCCAGGGTTCGGCAGGTTTCCCGGTTTCGGCACCACTTGTCGCGCGCAGCCCTCGCCGATAAGGACGACGCAGCAACAATGGATTTGTCCAGCAGCAACTTTATTGTGAGGCTCTTAACAGCAGATGGAGAAGGACCCCGAACCCTGTGTGCGTTCTGCTTAAGTAGCCAGCAGGGTGACTTGTTCGTCTGTAATTGGTGCTCCACACAAAACCCAATTAGCATGTGGTCTCCAAATGGAGGACCACACAAGCCTACATTAGCATAAGGCGGCGCATGCGCAGATCGCAAAACAATGCTG
>NW_026586816.1:6592515-6596303 GCF_907164565.1 Psammomys obesus
ACACACACACACACACACACACACACACACACACACACACACACACACACACACAATTGTGTGAAATTTTATGTTCCCTCAGAAAAGTAGTAGCCAATGACTGACCCTGGGAAATACATGAAGTCTTTACTCCACTGGGAAATTCTCAGGTGTAATTTGCAGCCTCAAGCTCCTGTGGCATCATGCTAGAAACGCCCTCTGTAGGACTTGTCTGGAATCACACCTCTACTTGGCTTCCTTCCCTTTACCTTGTTTCCTTCATTCTTTATGATCAATTCTCCCAAGAACAATCCTCTGATAAATCACTTACACAGAAGTTGTCATCCACTTTTAGATAACTTACCCCATGTTCAGAAATGTGTGAAGGCTAAGCAGGCTGTTACACACACATGGGAATAAGATCTCTTGCAAGATATTATATCAGCAGGTATTTATGAGGTTATGGTTCAATCAGAAATATTCCCCACAGACTCATGGTTTGTGACACTGATTTGAGAAGCTATAGAATCTCTAGGCATCTGGTGGCTGCAAGTTGGTCGCTAGAGAGAGAGACCCTGGAAGTTTATAGCCTAGACTCCGATACTCTCTCTGCTTCCTGTCTGTTACTTTGTGAGCAGCCATGACCACAGACGAAGCAATTCTGCGCTTGGTGTGGTCTCTGTTCATTGTTTTGTCAAAGTAATGAGAAAAAGCAACTAACAGTTGTGATGAACAATAAGTAAATGCACACAAATCAACCTGAGAAAGATAAACCCAACTGCATCATGGGTAGCTTGAAGAAAGGGAGATGACTATGTTAGCTTATAAAATAAGTATCACCAGCTGATGGAAAGATAGAAAATGGTTTGTGCCAACTTGCCTTTGTAGGGTCATATTTGAATCTCTTGAAAGTATAGTTTACACTAGAGTGATTTTTAAGAATAATTTTTAAATGTGAACATTTAAAATCTGAATCACCATACCATGAAAGTTGCTGAGCATGTGAATATGGCTACATAAAAAGCAACAATTATTCCTTAGACTTAAAGATTGCTCACCCAATCAACTATTCTATTTCCTTATTAGCTAAAAGGATAAGTCTGTGGGATGCTTTCTGCTTATGTACACCAAATATTTATTTTATGAATGACAATTTTCAGATTAAAAGTAGCTTTTAAAATGAATATGCACAAAACAATGTATATCAATATTAAGTATATGATTCATAGTATTTTTAAGACATCAAATACTCCTCTACAGTGACCATCTAAATCAGTTAATAGACTCTTCTGGCATCCTAGTGAATTCTTTATGAACCCACCTAGTCGATGCCTCTTGCCAAATATAAGGCCAATTATGACATCTATATCAAGATAAAACTCTTCTTGCCTTTGAACTTTTCCAAGTAGAATCACAGGTTCAATACTTTCAGTCCGGCTTCCATAACCAAACATTATGTTGGTGAGCTTTATCTATATATTTGTTTTCATATTTCATTGATGTGATACACTCTATTGTGAGGTTATGGTGCAATCTGATAGATTCCACAACCACTTATATTCTATGGTGTAGAATGATTGTTCACTAAAATGAGCAGGGGTCTAAGTCTTGGATGTTCTAAGAGGGCTGGAACCTGAAAGAGCCTGGGAGATGAGTAGGTTATTGAGCACATGAATACAGATTGGATAAGGTTTCTTGGGACTGGATTGGGAACCCCATAAGCAGATGTTGTCAATCAACTTGTCATTCTAGTCTCACGCTTTTTGTCCTACCATGGAACTTTGTAAGCTGTTTCACTGTCTCTCTCCATCACACACATGCACACATGCATTTATTCTACCACACCTTCAGGAAATGCTGCCCCAAACAATTCTACCACCAGAAACTATTTCTAGCACTAGATTTTTGAATCTTCAGAATTGTGACCTTCATTCGGAGACATGCATTGATTTCCCAGGAATGCTGTAGCAACAGGAAGGTATCCCTGTCACAGTGCTGGAAGACAAAAGTCCAAAATTTAGCTGTTGAAATAGTCATACTCACTCTAGGCTTTAGGGGCCAACCCTTCCTTTCCTCATCTGCATGATTCCATTCTGTCTTTCTCTTTGTGTAACACTATCTGCTTTTAAGACCTCCATTCTTAACTTTCTCTCAAGAGGATATTTGTCACTAGACACAGATCCATCGAGGCAATCTAGGATGTTCTCATTTCAAAACTCTTACTATCTAAAACTATAATGAATGATTTCCCTTCTAAAATTAGGTCATGTTTACATATTCTAGGGGTTAAGATAGAAGCACATTTGGAGATACTGCAAAGTTCTTTATTGTGTTGCTATGAAGAATGCTTCTGGGAATCTTCTTGAACAGCCTTTGATGAGTGTGCTATGCCTTCCTTTTTGGTTATTTCTAGGTATGGATCACAGGGTGCTAGTGATGTATGAAACAGTTGTCTAGAAGTGCTTGTAGCCGGGTGCAGGAATTGCTGATGCTAACCCAGCAGGCTACAAACATAGAACTGAAAAGAAAAAGCCAGAGTATATTAACCAACTACCTAAAATTCCACAGATGATTAGTGGCCAAGCAAGAATGAACATACTTTTTAAATGGCACAGGGCATTGCTTAGCAATGCTAATATCCCCTAGTGTTTTCCTTGAATTTCACATTTCACATAAAACACAATCAGTAGATCTGTTAATTAGCCTAGATATGCCAATATGACAACATTTCTTACCCACATGCAGTGTTGGCTCCCCAGTGGGTGCGAGAAAAATGACAAAAATGAAGGACTTGGGTCCAATCTTGTTGTTTTAAAGATTAGAAACTTAAACACCAAGATGAGGAGTATCTTTCTTGTTGCTCATATATGAAGACAGGTCTTGCATTATCTTACCATTACAATCAAGATTTTATTTATTTGTAGAATAACTCTCTATTAGGATCTTATATTTGCTGGAGTATGCCCACAAAAGAAAGAATTAAAATGCTCTGTAGAAGAAAAGAAAGGGAGAGGAGGAGAGAGAAAGGAAGAAGAGGTGAAGAAAAAAAGGAGGAGGAGAGAGGGAAAGATAGGATAATTAGAGGACTCAACTCGAGTTGATGATGACAAAGGAGAGGCAGGAAGACTTAAGAGATGGCAATAATTACCAAAGACTCCAGAGAAGAAATACTAAATATGCTTCTATGCTGATTTCTGCATCAAACATGGAATTCCTCCTGAAATTTCATGATAAAAACAGGCATTTCATGTATTAGACAAGATGTTTGATTTTATCTTTGAGGTGGGGTGGGGCTTAGAAAAGATGATGCATGTGAAAGATGAACCCAGGCCTGGGTTACCATTAGCACATTGTCCCTTCCCCTAAGTTCACAGAAAACTAGTTTGTGGACTTTGCTGGTATGTACAAAGTAGAGGTTAAGACAGTTGTGTAAGATTTCAGAGGTTCAGGCTCCAGAAATGGCTGCTAGGTTTCCATTATAGAATTTTTGTTTTGTTTTGTTCTGTTGTTGTTTTTTGAGACATGGTTTCATTTATTATTTAATAGAGTTGATTTGGTTTTGAAGTATTCTCCCACAAAATCTAGTGCTAAAACAATGCGTTGCTCTCACTTACAATGTGAGAAACCTCATAAAATGGTATTTTTGTTGCTGTCCTTAGATTAGGATGTGTATAATATCTACATACCTGTTCATAAATAAGCTGGCTGAATTTAAGTGGAGTAACGGGAATCACTGACCAGTCTTACACTCAGTGCTGTGGGAGATATATATATATATATATATATATATATATATATATATATATATA
>NW_026586816.1:6596403-6612223 GCF_907164565.1 Psammomys obesus
TATATATATATATATATATATATATATATATATATATATATTTGCTGCCTGTAGCTCTTTCTTCTCTGCTGAAGTGTTCCTCTGCATCCCAACAGTTCCTTTGCTTTCCCCAGGGAGACTCCATCCATAATGCTGGTGTCTTTTCTATTGCCACTGAGGTTCTTCATTTCATCAAGCATTTCCCTCTTTCCTTTAGGACAAGCTGATCCTAAGAGTGACCCTGTTTGGTGTCCTGACAGTATGAGAGCCTTGTATCTGCTTTCTACTTTGATTGCTTTCTCTGACTCCTGGGGATTAAAATCAAACTGTCATCCTTGGGAGCAACTGTCTAGTTCCAAACAAAATGCACTTTCTCTGTGGGCTCATGTAGGAGGGAATTATGTATCATCTATCCTCTCGGATTTATGAGTAAAGGAAATTGAAGATGTGTTTGCCTCACTGAGGTTCACGCGGGACACTTGAATGTGTGGGTGTTGTTTATCACTGAACTCAGAGAGGTAGATCTGGAGAAGGGCTGTGTGAGGAGAGGGTAGGATGGGTCTCATCACGTGGAGGTGAATGAAACACTGTGAATGCCCCTGGGCCTTACTGATAGGCACTAGGGCCTCAACAAAGCAAGCAAACAAACCAAAAGCCAAAGAATGCTTTGAACATGTGCCAGAACTTTGCTCATGGGACAGGAGAAGGGAGCGGTGAGTAAGTGACTCTTCTTTTACTGTTCAGTTCCATATTGGGAAAAAGGTTTCCTCTTTCCTAGCTCACTCAGCAGCACGACTTCAGTGGCCCTGGGAGAGGAGTGGAGGCCCTTTCTGCTGACGAGTTGAGCACTAGTGCTATGAGTACTGTGAGTGGCTTCCAAAGCATTTGCAGCACTTGATTCCTCTAACATCTCAGTGATCAAACATGGTGGTCTAGACAAGAACTTAACCATTGTGCTATGGAGAAAGCGGTCATAGAGATGACAGGGACAATTCACATTTATCCTAGGTAGTGAGGATGCATGTCTCTTTCAGTGTTTTCATAAGAGAGAAAGCAGTTTTTGAGACACCAAGATTGAGGAATTGTCTTAAGTAAAGTTAAAAGAAAGCATTCTTTCTTTTTAAAAATTAATGACTTAAACATGGATCATGCTGTTATCTTAAGACATTCTGAGCTCATGTGATTCAATTGGCTCCCAACTTGTCAAAACTTTGTAAGGGCCATGAAAGAATCTCAAGATAGTGATTTTTGTTGTTGTTGTTGTTTCAGGACTTGTAAGCAAAGGTTTTTCAGCATTCCAGTTAATACTGCTCTGTAAAAATTTACTCCAAAACTTAGTAGTGTAAAACTACCATTTAGTCTGTTCACAGTTTGTGCGTCATAGATGGGAGTTATTTATCTTCTTTCATCTTACATCTGTGACACCTCTGAAGAGATGCAGGAAAGCCAATAACTGTCTGGGGCAGGAGTTAGCTAATGACATGTCTCATGTCCATTACTGTTTTTGTTGGATACTCATACATGAAGTTACCATATGACTTCTCAGTTTAGAGTAACTTAGGATTTCCTTCATGGATGTAGGGTTCCAAGACCAAATGCTCCTGAAGTAAGGCAGATACAAATATCAGGTGTTTGATATAGTCTTCTACCCCAGTTAGTTTTCACTATCAACTTCAGAAAGCTTAGAGTCACCTGAAAAGAGTCTCAGTTGAGAAATTGCTTAAATCAGACTGGCCTGTAGGCATGTGTGGGGTGTATGGTCTTGATTGCTGGTTAATTTTGGAGGGCCCAGCCTACTGTAGGTGGCACCGTTCCCTGGGTAGGTGGTTCTGGCTTGTATAAGAAAACTAGCTAGGTATGGGTGTGTCAGCAAGCTCCTAAGCGGTATTCCTCTGTGGTTTACACTTCAAGCTCCTGCTTTAATTCCTGTCCTAATTTTCCTCAGTGAGGAATGTGGCCTGGAAGGTGGACGTTAAATAAACTCTTTTCTGCTTTTTATCACAGTATTTATCACAACAGCAGAATGCAACGAAACGTGGTTAAGTCACGTGATATTTACTGGTCATCAAATAGAAATCAAAGCTCCATGATTCCTTAAAGATGCTGTAAGACTACAGGGGAATGTGCAAATCACACTGCAAGAGACAGGGTGGGAGGTGTTATACAACCACCTTGGGGGCACACAAACTGCCACAGCTACTAATGAGTGTACATTAATGTTTTCCATAGATTGGTGACAGGTACATAGAGGTAGGAATAGAGAAGGCCAGCTGTGTACCACGGAAACAGCTAGAGGAGAGGTAGACTGGACCACATGATTTAGAGCTTAGGCTCGGGGCTTGTTGCCAGTCTCTACCATAAACACAACAGATTATGTAGTTGTTTACAATTAGGACAGGGTCCATTTGAGTAGTGCCCTAGTTCAAGTTTCTATAATAAAGTACCATAGAGTAAATGGCCTAAAAACAACAGAAATTATTTTTCATGGTTGAAAAGTGGGGGTCAAGATTATATGTGAGCAGGATTCAGAAAACTGACATTTTGTATTCCTACACAGTGCAAAGGGAACAAGCTAGCTCTCTACTTTCTTCGTAATGGACACTAATGACATTCATTGGGTCTCCAGTCCTGTTGCCTAAACATTCCTAAAAGCTTCATCTCTAAATATCGTCATACTGTGATTAGGATTTCAATCTATGCGTACTAAGGGAATATGAGTTTTTATTTCATTGCAGGAACCCACTCAAACCTGATCTCCACCGCTGGGAAGGCAACTCGACAGCATCCTCGCTGTTCTCGCTGAGACACACAAAGATGGTTTCTAACATTATACACCCCAATGGTCGCAAGCCCTTTGCTTGTAGGCCAGCCATCTGGAATTCGTGTTTGACTAACTTCTAGGATGTTTCGAGATGATCACACTGCTCCCTTGGAAGAATAGCCCTGCTTTGCAGTTATTGTTAGATAATTAGCTGGCTACTATACTATTCCAAAAATAACTAATTTGAGGTCTGGTTATCTGAGAAATTCAATCCATAGGTTGTATCTTTTGTAATAATTACAAATGGGCATTATCACTTTTGGAAAATAAAAGAACATCTAACCATACTTTTAAATTCACATTATATATAATTTCACATATAAATATATTTTCCTCTTTAAAGAGGTTTAAAAGTCATATGACTTATGCCCAGGCACTAGCTTAGCACTTAATAAAATCATTAGGATGTGCAAAAGGTCAGCTCCACAGCAATAAAGATTTTCAAAGTGATGAAAGGCCTTTTCATGTCTGAGGGTCTGTCTCTTTCGGAAGAACTACACTTGTTGGACAGTTGATGCTATCACTTCTCTGTTTGAGAAATTGTTCACACGACCCCAATGCTGGATAGACTTTTCCATCGAAAGTACTTTAGCCTTCTTATGCACATCTATGTCCAGAGTGTCTGTTACCTCCACATGCGCAAGATATGGCTCTGGAATTGTCATTTTCTTACAAACATTTGACTCTCAAACACAGGCACATGCATTAAAAACAAGGCAAAAATTACAGCCAGCTCACATGGCAATCATTACTGTATTCTGAAAAAAGTTGGGATGACTTAAAACCACATGACTCTAGAAGGTGTAACATGATCTAACTCATTCTCAGCACACTCCAAAACACAGTAATGGTGATTCTAAGCAATAAAACAGGAGAAAGGCTCAAAATACAAGACAAAATCTCAGACTGTAAGTCCCTAACTGGTGACTCTTACCAATGAAACTGACAACATAGCTTCCATTGTTGCCAAAAAGTGGTGTGGAAATTCCATGTGTGATTCATCCAGGTGGAAACCACACCCCTGCCCATGTATGGGCAGAACAGGAAAACTGAGAGGAAGTATTTCAGAGACCTTGGAAATTAGTCATTCCAGAGGCTGAAATATTCGGATCTTTATTTATTTATTTTTAATATTCCAGGTCCAAACCATGTTGAGCAGTCTTTCCTTTGAAAAAAAAAAAAAAAAGAAGAGAAAAACATTTTGTACAGTAGTTTTACAGACACGTCACTATCTTCTCAATGTTTATGTGATCACAATCTGTTCAGCAGAAAGATAAAACATAAGAGAACAAAAACTTCTTTTTTTGTTTTTAATTGTTTTTTGTTTTTAATTTTTAATTTTATTTTTTCTTCACAGTTTATTCAGAATCCCCACTGAAGCCCCCTCCCTCAGTTCCTGCCAGTCCCACCCTCCCTTTCTCTTCCCTCTATCCCCTTCTCCTAGTCCACTGAAGGGGGAGTTCTCCACCATCTGTTCTTTGATCACTTGCCTCTGGTGATGCAGCCTTGGGAGGATACAAAGGAGGAAGTGGATCCAGGCAGTCCTGATGATACTTAACAAGCTATGGGCAGATGGAAATAGTAGAAAACAAAAACTTCTTAACGAAAACAAGCAGGCTCCTCCCACGACCCATGCCTGTGCTGTATGGGAAACTACAGGCTTCACCATATGTGATGGCATTAACAGCAATGGTTATTTCAATGTCAACCGATCCATCTGCAGAATGTTTCATTAAATTCTTCCAGATGCACAGTGAACATGGCATTTGTAGCATATTCAGGGCTTCTCCAGTAGTGCGAAGTTCCAGTGGGGCACTGGCTGACAGCCATCTTCCACTCTTGAGGCTGAAATAACCCCAAGAAGTTGGTGGCCAGGATCCTGGAGATTTCAATACTTAGGGTCAGTTAAAATGTTCTCCTAACAAAAATAAGTGTGTTTTTTTTAAAAACACATTTTCTTCAGATAAAACCATTTCTTTTAAATAAGCTAAAGGAAATAGTTGCTAGTAACTAGTTCCTTAAGTACCCTGTCCTCACTCATCTTTAAGGGTCTGGAAAGTTAAAGAGCTAATTATTCTTCTAAAATTGTGTGCATTTGATGACTCCCAGATTTAATCTCTACCTTTAAGCCAGCCCTAGAACTCATAGCACATTAATGGTGAAAATACTTCATGATGGAGTTGAATTATGCGAAGTTCTCTGCAATGATCCTTATCTAAATTGATAATTGCTAATCATCACTACTCAAATGTGGGGCAATTATAGAATCGTGACATTGTACTCTGTACTGTTAGTTTATGAAATGTATTATGTAGAAAAAGTAGAGTCCCTAACATTCTACCTCACACACTGGCAAAATAAAACTCACAAGTGGAAAATCCAGAATGATTTGTCATAAGTAGCATGGACATTTTTCAGCCACATACACTTTTTTATTATACCATCACCTCCCTCTCCAAATGAACCCTGTGATCATCTTTAAAGATTAAGTATCATCACCAGGTTAAGTATCATCATTTAAAGCTTAGGTCCATTTTGAAAGTTATAGCCTTCAATCATGGGCTTTAAGGAAAATAAGTACTCATTCTTCTCCCTGTGAAAACATCATCTGGGAAATTTGGTGAAATAAATTGTTTTTATACACCACTGCCTCTCTAAAACTCAAACCACTCATTAGCTGGGGACCTAACAAGAGCTGCCTTGATTTCTGTGCTATTAGAATGCGAATGGTGGGAGGTGAAGGTGCAGATCTGGGGAACAGAACAATTGAGTTAACTTCCCCAAACTAGCCGTGCAAGTCTTTATATTGCCTGGTGATAGAATGTTAAATATGGAACCATTAACCAGACCACCATAAAGCAACTCCATAACAGCTCAGTGCTTACACAGTTGATGCAACTCTATATACACCTATATTCTTAATCAATAGTCAGCATGGGGTGAACCTGGATTCTTGTTTTGTTTTGTCATTGTTTTGGTTTTTTGTTTTGTTTTGACCTCTGGGTATGATGACTACGGCCCATGTACAGAGAAGATTATTGTAACCAGAAGAGCGAGGAAGAGAAACAAGAAAGTGCTAGTCCAACACAGACTCCAGATTTCAGGATATTGGTCATGGTCCGTAGTCATGACTACGTTTTGGCTGCTACTGCCCACAGACGTCATGGAAACACAGGACTGGTGTCTACGAGCCACAGTGAAGCACCTGCTTCACTCGTTCTAAGGATGAATTTCTCTCCATTACCACATCAAACCATGCTTAAATAAGCAGGGGATATTTGTCACAGTCACAGAAATTAGTCCTCTTTTTATAGCTTGCCTTTACACCATGTTGATACAGAATAAGAAGGTAGTTTTGTTTCCATATTTTATTAAGTTTTCATATATGTTTACGTATTCCTCTCAATTAATTTAAACATGTCATCTAGATCTAGGTAATAAAAATTCTTTGGCATCAGCATGGAAAGATTAGGTTGCTGATGCAATAAAATTCTAAGCCAGGACCCTTGAAAGGGAAGGGTACTGATTGTTAGTATAGGAGTACAGTAGTAATAGTTAACACTGTATTTAGTTCGCCAAACAGACAGGTAAAATGCCATAGGACACATGCGGGAAGATAGACATTTTCCACTCTATCTATTCTAATACTACTTCAATCTCAAAGGAAGGTTGTAGAATATCTTAAGACTGACATGTCATCAATTAGATGAAGAATATTGAATGCGACATCTGGAAGATGGATGAAAACCACAGCACAGTCCTAAAGGCTCAAATTGTTCCCATGTGTAAGAACATGTAGAGATGTGATTTGATTTTCTCACATAGAGACCAACTCTAGCAGACAGCTGGTCCTAGATTTAGTGAGGATCTCTCTTCCAGGCTCCTTTCTAACCCTGGTGTAAGAATTTCAGTGCAAAACGCAGAGGACTCTGACCACTCATTTACTGATCTCAGATTCAACCAGTGAGTTGGTGTTTTAAGGCAGCGCTCTGGGTCACATGATTTTCCTACACACCAGTGCCTCTAGCAGCAGGCTTATTTCTACCTACCAAAATAGCAAGGCAAGTGTCTTAAGGATGTTGCCTGGTTTCAAGTATGTCCCTGATCTGTGACTAGCTACATCATGTGGAGCTCCCGTCAGGAGTAACAAGAATTCAAAAGAAGAATCAGATTTCCTTCATCTGAGCTCGATCTAGAATTCACTAGCATTTCATGTCTGAGAAAGATACGACTTTAGGAGAAGACAAATATATGTGTGCCCAGTTAGTCAGCTCCAGAGACTGAAAGAAACACACAGATGCAGGTTGAGGCTTTAACATGAAGGTCTTTATTTTCTGGGTTAGTGATGCCCACACATACCTCCCTAGTGCTGTATAATTGACTATGGCAAAACCTCACATGATTCTTTTAGGAAAACAAAAGTATTTATGTATGTTAAATAAGAACTACTAATACTGTCAGAGAATGTTAAAGAGGTAGAACAAAAATTTCCACACAAGGCTCCGAAAAATAATCATAGAGCTATAAATAGCATTGTCAACACTAAAGCAATTAGGCATCCTTTAAAAAATTAACAACTTCAACCAACCATTAATGAAGTGCATTTGAAATTTAGACTTCTACAACAGCCCCTGATTAAAAGATGGGGTCTACCTGCTCACAAAACTCCATTTGATTCTGAATCCTATTAACTGGCCCACCGTGGTGGTTGAGTCTCCAGGACCCAGACTAGCCTTCCCTCCCTTGGTTACAGGGAAGCAGTTTCACAGAGCCTCCCTGCCCTCTCTCCCAAGAGGAGAATAACTAGCCAGGAGGGGGAAATGTTATTTCCCCATCTGTATTTTTGAAGGGGCTAAGTCTGCCAAATATAATGAAAAAATAAAGTCAAGGCATATCATTTTACCAGTAAGAGTTTAGAATTGTAATATCAGTGTTTTGGAAGTTAAAAAGAATAATTTCTTATTCAACTTTGCATTGGACAAAAAAAAGGTCAAACCATAGAAAGATGACAAGAGTGGTCAAAGGTCAAATGACTAGATGGATGGCATGCTAGTTATTGTTTCATTTGGTGTGACAGAACACTTGATGTAAGCAACTAACAGAAACAGATTTTTCTAATACATTTTGAAATTTAAACATAATTACATTATTTCTCTTCTCTTTCCTTTCTTCAAACCTTCCATGTATCCCTTTACTCTCCTTAGAATTAAAGGCCTCTTTTTCTTTAATTGTTTTACACTCACACACACTTAAAAAAATTAAACAAGATCTGAACAAAGAAGCAAAAAGGATGACCTTGAACTTCTGATTCTCTTGCCTCTCCCTCCTCAGTGATAGGATTACAGAGGAGTGCACCAGGCACAGTGTATGTGGAGCTGGGGTCAACTTAATGTACACCAGGCAAGTTCTCTGACAACTGAGCTCCACACCTCAGCTCGAAAGGAAATATTTATTTTAGTTCACAATTTTCAAGATATGAATCCATCTATCCATCTTGATGGACAGGCTATGATAGAGCAGAGAGGCCTAACTCAAGATAGTCAGGAAACAGCAGAGAGAGCGGGAGACCCAAAGTTGTATTATATTGTTCACATAGACATTGTTTATCCAATCATGTAGACAATCATAGGTTAATGGCCACAGAGCCTAAGGCGGAGAATAGAACCAGCATTCCTAACTCACTGTCCTGTGCTTTTCCTTCTATGCTACTCTGTTCACTGTGTCTCTAGACACCATTCTAGTGGACCTTTTTTTTTTTTTTTTTTTTTTTTTTTAAGTAAAAGATTAGCTAAAGCCATGGTGACCATTTCTAGGAAGATTCTGAGGTGGCCACAGTGCTTTCCTGGTACCTATTTTTCATAGCACTCACCTAAATTATTCAGGAAGGTATTGGCAAGCTTCCTGGGCAATTGCTTGGCGGTTAACCTCTAATTAAAAGACAATTTCCTATTTTCTAATTTCATGCTTACATCTCTTTTCCTGATAAAAAGCCTATTGCCATCAGCAAACAATTTAGACGTCAGCGTCTTGAAGTCTGGTAAGGTTAAATTTTTGTTCATTATTTAGGGCTTCCTGCTAGCAGGAAATGTATTCAGGAGACAGCAAAAGCAGATGAAAAAGGACCTCAAAGAACATGAAATAAATAGTGCAATTAATGTGATCTGAAACCAAAATAAGAAAATCTACCTTGAATAAGCAACCTCACAAAGGTACAGGAAATGTTTCCTGGATGAAAAGGCAAATCAGTTTCGTCTCCTTTTTCCAACAATCGAGTTTTCAATTTGAAAAATGCTAAGGGTTAAGAGATAAAGCCCGCCTCTTCGGAAACTTGTATTTATGCATGTTTTGAAGTATTTTTAGGAATCTGAAGGTAGATGAAGATTATGAGGAGCACATTTAGATGTTTTGTTCCACACAAAGAATAAAGTGATTAGAACTGAAATTAATTAGCCTGGAGGTGGCAGAGGGGGTGTTTATCAAGCCAGAGAAGCCTCCTGTAGACTCTACTATAATTCTCCTATTAACTTTAGGAAGATGACAGATTCCCTGGTGCACACGGAGGTGAGAAGCAAGTCAGGAGGAGCCATGTTGGAGCACACTGGGATGAGACTCCTTCAAAGCCTGCATCAGGCTCTCAGCAAGGGTGGAGCAATGGCATTCCAGGGGTTGCTGTACGGCCACTGCCCAGCAGGATGACGGTTTTGCACTTCAGAAGCAGGTCTTCTGAGATAAAGTGTATGCACCGCATCTCTCTATATGTGTACATTCTAAATAATCACTCTGCAAACAAACAAATCAGCACTAAAATATGACACAAATAAATTTTAAAAGAGCCAGTGGGAGATGGTGCAACAGATAAAGGCTCCTGTCACAGAAGCCTAACTACCTAGAACCACATAAAGGTAGGAGAGGAATTACTCCCCAGAGTTGTCCTCGATCGTGCATACAAAATGACATGTGATGATAATATTTTAATTTAAAAATTATAGAATATTTCACAAATGTCCAAGGTTGAACCAAAATTTCCTGTCTCCCTCCTTTCCACCTCATTGCTCTATAGCAGCTTTTTCTGACAGTGTCTTTCTTTCCCTCTGAGGTGTACCTGTGTACAGATCATTTATGATGCTGGTGAATTAGCTTGACTTGGGCTGGGATTTCTCATTTCACAGAGTTTTAGAGAGCTGAGGTCTTACCATCGCTTTTCCAAATGATCACAAATATGTGGATGTGTCTGAGTTAGAAGTGTTTCTGATTCGTAAATGAAAGCCTTCTACACTTCCTTCTAACTTTCTATTATTAGTAGATCTCACAGGAGAATGGCTTTGTGCTAAGTCTTATGTTGATGCAGGCTGTCTAAAGACCCTACCCTGATTAGGAGAAAAGATGATGGTGAGTCGCAAGACAATAATTTGAGTCATAGGATTGTCTGTGGTTGCAGGGCTTTCAAAGCACTGAGCTGAAAGGAACACTGCACAGGTGTATTGCAGCTCAGAACGATATCCCAGCATTTATACTAAATGACCTCCATTTTCTCTTTTTGATCTAATGGTATTTACTCATATCATTACAGTTCATCATTGATCATTGTCCTCATGAATAAATTCAAACTAGTTAAGTATTACCAGGAATACACAACCAACACAAATACAGTGTCCCCTGCGAATGTTTCCTGGAAGAGTCTTGGTGCTCATGTTCGTCCATCAGATTCCTTTTTTTACATTCTGACCTTGAAGAATTTGTCAGCTTTTCTATCGTCCTATTTCTTTTCTCCAGCAAATTTCAAGCCATATCTTTATCATAACAGCACTCACCTCCCCTTTATCTTTCAGAGCATGTAGTGCAATTACATATTTTGAAGATATGCAGTAGCAAAGTGAACATACAGAAATGTGGGATGCTGGTACAAGCCATGCCCTCTTCAAGGCTCAGTGAATCCAAAAGGAGAAAAACACTCTAAATCGACAGTATTCACGGGCCCACACAGCAGGGGAACCTATTCATCCCTTATGATTGCTTCAGAACCTGCTCAGGATAGATGTTACATAAATCTAGAGATTCCTGGTATTGCACAGCACCCTAATGAAATTCTTAACTGCTAAGCACCTTTATTGATTCCAGGGAATTCATCAGAGAGAACTGGAATAATGAGGTACATTAACACTTTCCATGATACGTAATCCTTTTCCACAAGCCTTAAAGCCCCAGAGGACCCTGGGCTAAGGAAAGAATTTGGTCTCCAGTCTTCCATGACTCTTAGCCAAGAAGAAAAGCAATTTCTCCCAGCCCATTTTGCATTTGGCTGTTTTTCATGTCTGGGGCATTATTATTGTATTAATCTTCTGCTGGCAAATGAATATGCAATATTTACAAGGGATTATTTTTGTTGTTGCTCTTTAAATAATGCATATTGTTTCTTCACAGAGCCTGAGAAGAAAAGTAACTGCACAATTTGGACCACATTTGATTAAAATTGGAAAACTGAGAAGCTCCAAGTTAATCCAAGCCCCACCAATCTTTCTAGTACTGATTCTAACCAGTCCCTCTCTATGAGATCTTTGGGCTGGAGGGGTCATTTGTTACAAGAAATGTCCAGATCCTTGGGGATAACTGGTTTCCTGGCCTGAAGCTGGGAAACTTAGAGGCTAGTGATCCACTTACTGATTAAGCAATGAAAATTGTATTGTGCATAGTTGTCTATCAAGGGCCAAATATATGGCCAGAGTTCTATAGATCTAGAGACCAACAGTTCAAGCAGTTATTAGTCCATACCCTATGCATATGTAGACAGAGAATGCTCAAGGGCAAGCAGAGGTCGGGAGGTGCTCTCAGCCCTGCAGCCTCTTTGGAGTACATTTAGCTAATGAGGCTCTATGGTTTTCTAGATATCACAGCAGCAACCGTAATGAACCGTTAAGTACTACCAGCATGGACAAAAAGCTTGCTTGTTACTGTGGGTTGGGGATGGTATCATTACTGAGGACTGAAATGGTAGGTTTATTTGTTACTCCTGAAAGATTCATTACAGTCATATGTACTTGGATTTTGACTTCTGTGGAGTCAAGAAGTCTGGCCAGGTGATTAGGGAAGGATTTTCACATAATGATTTTTATTTTGTATTTTCCTCTCATGTCAACTCTCCAGAAGAATGATCATGAGTGGATTTTCCTCTCTGGTCTGCTCTCCAGAAGATTGTGAGTGGATGAGAGGAACAACTGAGCCTTTTAAGGCATCTTTGTGCATGTGAGCCAATGTGATCCAGAGTCAAACCATGTGCTAGGGAAGCAAACCACAACCCAACATGAGGGTCCTAGCTTTTAGCAAGCTGTAGCCTGACAGAAAAGGGAATCTGAGGTCACAGAGGCATACTGTGTCATGAGAAGGGTGAAGGCAAGGTCCACCCAGCAGGGAGACATTGCTTGCCAGGTATTGTACTGCTCTATGTGGCTCCCATAGTCAGGCAACCGCCTGGCTAAGTCCCGCCTTTATTTTAATGTGCAACTACCCTCTTTACAGGAGGACTCAGCGGCGGCTGGAGCACAGGAGCCTGTAAGCTATGGAGCAGCAGCGCTGACACTCAGGCCTAGTCTCGGCTTCCCATGTTGACCCTCTGCTGTGTCTCTCATCTTCGCGACCTTCTGCCAAGGCCCTAGCATAGCGATGAACTCCTGCTCCTCACTTCTTTCTTGTCACTGTGGGTTTTTGTCTCCTTTCTTGCATGCATCTGGACTTGGCTCCATGGAGACAGACATGGTCCATTGTTCTCCTTTGTCCTGGCCCCATCCCAGCTATTTAGCATCCATGTCATAGTCTGTTTTCCCATCAATTCCTTTAGTGTTTTAAGGTCTCCCAATTTTGCATGTTAATGGCAGCCTACTCTGTTTCTCTTAGTTTTTCCCACTTATGCTATTGTTTGTCATGTACGAGCCATTCTTATACTGCTGCTGTGGGTAATTGGCTTGATTTGTTACTATAGGAATCTGAGGAACATCTCTGTCTCTCTTGGAGGCCCCACAATGCTGAGTGCATAGTCTCAGGTCAGTGGGTATCCAGTGAGGCTCTGTGACCATGGTTCTCAACTTCCCTAAGGCTGCAACTCTTTAATACAGTTCCTCATGTTGTGGTGGACACCAACCATAAAATTATTTCTGTTGCTACTTCATAACTGTAATTTTGCTGCTGTTATAAATCATAATGTCAGTATCTGACATGTGGGATGTCTGATATGTGACCCCTCAAAAGGGGTCATGACTCACAGATTGAGCGTCACTGCTCTGGAAGTTTCAGCGAGTCCACCCATACCATCGGCTTTTCTTCACAGCAGGCCCCCTCCCCAACAAGGTGAAAGTGACTCTTCCCCAGAACCTGTACCTTCCTCGCTTACTGAAATAGGAGGCTTGGTAATTCAATAGTCTCAGGCAGGCGACTGAGCCCCAGAATGGCCCGTTAATAAGATGGAGACAATTAAATTAAATGAGGCAAAGCTGGAGAGTACTGCACACTGAGCTTGATTTGAAGTCGGTGCTCAAAAAGTGCCAGCGCTCCCCTCAGCTCTCTAGATTTCTTTCCTCAGCTCCTTCGCTGTCTTCCTTGCCATCTCACTTCTCCTCAGGTACTCCTTCCAGAAGAGTTCTACTCCTGTCTACTTGAACTCTAAGCCTCTATTCTAGCCTTGCCATTGTCGCCTTACTGCATGAGGGTCAAGGCTGCCCTCTCACACACTTCTTTTTGAGTTTTTTTTGTGTTTGTTTTGGGGATGGGATCTTCTGCTTCAGCATCCTGCTTTCTGGGACTGCAGGCAGGAGCCACCTGTGTGACTCCCTCACCTTCTCTGATTATGAGTTTGTGTTAGCTTACCTGTCTATAGTCTGTCTATTGGCTATTACTCTAAAGAGGCCATGGGCTCTGTGAGGGGTGGAGCGATGGTAATAGATATGTCTTTCTAGAACATAGCAGGTACTTAATAAATAGGGAGAAAATGGATACTTGAATGAAAGGCCCAACCTTCTCATGTTGTAATCTAGTTTTTCCTTCTTTCCGCTCTAAGCTGAAATGTTAAAGAGACTCCAGAAGGATCTCCTGTGTCCCATTTTTCTCATGTAGTTTAGTGTTTTGCTGTTGTTTGGGAGTAATATTTCTTCACAGCCCCCCTCAACCTTAATAAATTAACAGTCACTCAGGAAGCACTCTTTTATGCTTTCTCCCAAAGTACTTCATAAAAGGTTAAAACAAACTCTTTGAAAAGATGAGCTTTTATTGGCAATTTGTTTCTGTAATTGATGGAATTGAAATAAGAGTGGCAAATTAGCTGAG
The DNA here is from genome assembly GCF_907164565.1 of Psammomys obesus. NCBI lineage: Eukaryota > Metazoa > Chordata > Mammalia > Rodentia > Muridae > Psammomys > Psammomys obesus. The sequence goes on from NW_026586816.1 coordinate 6,610,514, forward strand.
TTTGATCTTAGGTACAGGGCTCAATGTGAGTAAGCCCTGTAATGCAGCCCTAATCGGCGCCTGCATGGCTGTGATTAGGAACATTACATTATTTATTTAGCTCTTGATGCTAATCTCAGAACTCGAATCAACTGACACTTCTTTCAATTTCTGTTCCCAGATGAGGCCTGCTGCTACTGTGGATTTAGGCTTTAGGCTGGGAAGCTGCAGGTGGGACTCCCAGAGCCAGTTGGTGGGGGAGGGTGGCTGAGGGGGAGACATTTCCTCTTCAGAGTAGCCTGAGAAGGAGAAAGGATCCTGGGCTATGAAACTAAGTGGGGTGGGGGTTACAGAGCATTAGAACAGAAATGAGAGTCCAACGGTGCTCAAAAGTTGGTCTGCAGTGTCCCAAAGGAACTGCCAGACAAATCCTCAAGATGGCAGAGTTTGATAGAACATTGTAGACAATGTTCTTGTGGGGTGCTGGGCTTCTCTTCTGGGAATTGGAACCAGGGCTCCCTGCTTTGGTTTGTTCCTCTCTCACCAGAACTGGATACCTATGTGCTAATTTTATTTTCTATTCTTCTGATAAGGAAGCAGCATGCCGAGTGCCAGGGACTTGTAGTTACGGTGGGTTTAAGTCCCACCGGACACCATGGCCTTATAATGTTTAATTACCTTCTTCTGGTTCTCATCTCCCTGAGCAATGAATACCGGTGGATAACAAGAGCTGCCTTATAGGCTTTTATGCAATAAGGATAACCTCAATAAAATATTACTCTCATTTATAACCATTAGAGGCTTTATTGTTAACCTCCAGGTAAGGCATTTGCGCTTTAATAAGAGATTTTTAAAACCATCACTCTCTCAGTCAAAATGATTTACTGGTAAAATTTTAAATCCTGGAAGTGTGTGTGTGTGTGTGTGTGTGTGTGTGTGTGTGTGTGTTTGGGAAAGTGAGATCTTTTGGACCTAATACAATGTGCTAGTTTGAATCACTGTCCTCTGATTACCGTCCCTCTCAAGTCACCCATGCCATGTCTCACAGAGCCAGGAACTGGGTTCCTGGCATTTGTATTAAACTAAGCATCGAAGATCCCGTACTCACACTTATATTAAATGATCCCACCTCTTGGCTACACCAGCTTCCTGGATCCACGCTTTCCAGCTGGGTTTCTGCAGATTGTTTATGTACCTTCCTTCAACCACGCATGTGTACAGCTGATACACACATCTTCATCTGTGCTCTGGTTCTCCCTATAACTGTTAAATGACAAGGCTTAATAAGGAGGGGGAAGAGTTTATTTGTTTGTTTGAACAAACCTTGACTATGTGAGACCATGAGATGAGCACAGACATGTCTGGGGAGGACTAATTCTGGAGTCAGTTATAAACTAAGGATCTGCTGCCACTTTTCCACCACAAGACCCAGTGAAAGCTTTTAAATTAATCCTTGGGCCACTGAAAGATGATCTAGAAGAAGAAAAAAAAATCAGGAATTTAAAAAAATGGATTAATCCAGGACGGCATTTTTTTGTTAGAAAGATCACATCTTCACCTTTAATCTCTGCACCTGGGGAGGTAGAGGCAGGCAGATCTCTGTGAATTCAAAGCCAGTCTGGTCTACAAAGCAAGTCCAGGACAGCCAAGGCTACACAGAGAAACCCTGACTCAAAAAACCAAGAGAAAGAAAGAAAGAAAGAAAGAAAGAAAGAAAGAAAGAAAGAAAGA
>NW_026586816.1:6612233-6641834 GCF_907164565.1 Psammomys obesus
AGAAAGAAAGAAAGAAAGAAAGAAAGAAAGAAAGAAAGAAAGAAAGAAAGAGAGAGAGAAAGAGAGAAAAAGAGATAGAAAGAGAGAGAGAGAGATTACATCTCTATTTTTAAGATTGAACAATGAATCATTTAACAATTTTTGCAGTTCTCCCTCTAGGCAGCCCTATTAAGGTAGCTGATTATATACCTTGGAATTAAAATTTTATTGGTAGAAAGAACTTTGAGCACTCTGGAGGTCGTGCTGTGATTAGTGTGGAATAAGGGCTAGCCCCCCCCGGGGCTTCTTTTGCTAATCTTCATTACAGATTGGAAAATTAACAATTTTTAAACAGTACTGAAGTGTTATTTACTGCCCAGAACCTGGGCACGCAGCACTTTGGAGCCTAGTGGCTTTGAAAAAGCAGAACTTACGATGTAATTGCTGCAATGTTGGTGATGGCCACTGATTATGAGAAGGCAAAGCTTCTCTGATAAAACTGGGATGACATAAATTGAGAACCATGATTAAGAAAGTAAATGATAATACAACTAAACCATCACTCAGGTTTGGAAAGTTAAGCCTGGTTAATTATTCTTAAAAATTGACTATAATTGTTGTAATTATCTAATTTTACTAAAGCTATAATATAGGTGTGTGTGAGAATATGTATATGTGAGTGGAAGTGTGTATGTGTGTTTGTATGTATATGTGTGTGAGAGTGTGTATGAGTGTGTATGAGAGTGTGTGAAGGTGTGTGTAAAATGTGTGTGTGTGTGTGTGTGTGTGTGTGTGTGTGTGTTCAAGGATGACCAGTGGCTGCAGTGAACCTTGTAGGCTTATGTAATGTGCTGTCTGTAGAGAGTTTCTTCCTTGGATTTAGAACTGGAGAGAATAATGTTATCAAGATAAGTACCTTTGTCTCAATTCCTGATACAGCATAGACTATACTTGGCCACGTATCACAAAGATCTGTCCAGCCAACAGAATAGAGGAGCCTAATTATACAGGCAGCAGGTGACCATAACGCCAGGAGTACATGAGAAAACCATGGGAAGGGAAATTGCATAGATATAGACACTACGTAGATGTCGGGTCTTGCCTTATTTTAAACGAAAAGAAGAATAGTGTCAGGTTGACAGATATTGACATCATTGTACAGATTGGCCTCAGTCGCAGAGAGGTCTATACATGGAAAGAGGGATATATTTTTAGCCAGAAAGTAACAGAATGATGAATAACATTAGCCTGAGTGAGGAAAAATAGTATAAGATAGTATAAAGTTACATTTGGGTTATGTTTGGTTTTTATCATACTAGTTAAAAGGAAAACAAACATGTGATTATTTTAATAAATTCTAAAAGCCTATGATAAAATGCAGTACTCATTCATAATAGAAATTACTAAAAAACATATGCAAAAGAAATAAAGGTAATTTTTTTTTTCAAGATAAATGCTACCAAAACTCGTGATGGCAAAATGCTAGAAGTCTTCCATCTATTTTATAAATCAGGTGAAGAGAAACACTCTAGAATTTATATAAATTTATAAGAAACCTACAAATAAAGAAAATTACATGCAAATAAAGAAACAAATGGTAGTTTATTGATGATCTGTTGATGTCATTGTTTACACTGAAGAAAACTCTAACACACCACTTGCTACTACAAATTCGACAAGATTGCTGTATATCAGATCCAAAATGCAGCAGCATCTAATGAGCAAATATAACAATAATGACAATGGTAAACTCATCATCAAAACCAGTGACATCGTAATCCATCTACATTTATCAAAAGAATTACAAAAGCTTTATGGAGGAAATATGAGACTGTGATAAAATATATTTGAAATAACATAAATAAAAAAGAGAAACCCACTATTCATAGAGATGTGAAAATTGCCACCACTCTGTAATCCAATTATTTTATATCCAGGCATATACCTTAGAGGAATGCTAATATATGAGCACTGAGATATAGTCTAGGATATTCATTATGGTAATGTTTATAATGAAAAAATAAAAAACGAGTGTTAAGGTATGTTTATACACCCCTTATATTGGTTGTGTTTTTCATTGCTGTTACACAACACCTTACAGAAGTAATTCATGGAAAGGAAGGGATTGTTTTGACTCTCAGTTTGAGGATATAATCCGTCATGGCAGAGAAGGCATGGCGGGCAGCAGAAGGAAGAGGAGGTTGGTTCCTTTGCATCCATAGTCAAGTAGAAAGAGAGAAATACTGGTGTTTTACTGGATTGCCCCTCTTTCCCCATTTAGGGACTCAAGCCTACAGAGAAGGTTAGCATATCCAGCTGAGTCTTTCCACCTCAGCTAATCATTTCTAGATATGTCTTCACAGCCAGGCCCTGAGCCTCATGTCCCAACGTTACAGATCAATGAAGGTGACAGTGGACAACATACACACACTCTCTCTCTCTCTCTCTTTCTCTCTCTCTCTCTCTGACCTGTGTTACCTCTACAGCAAACTCTCTCTGAGTTTCTTGGGCCAAAGAGTGCCCAGAGGACAACTGTTTATATGTGTGATATTGATTGCAAATATATCAAAGTAAAAACTCCTTAGGAAGTGAACTAGGCTCAAAAGAAATATTTGCATAAATACTCAAAATTCTGTCTCCTCTAAAAAAATCCCTGCTTTTCTTATAGCTGTGAGTCTGTAACTTCTGCCCCGTGTAGTCAATGATTCCAAACATCACAGTCTCATGGAGAACTTTAAACACACACACACACACACACACACACACACACACACACACACCAAATGCTGGAAATGTACGATGCCAAATGATGCCAAACTTTGAGAGGTGAGTTCCAGTGCTGTATTTTATGCAAGTTCTCAGACATTTTAATACTGAATGCAGGTTGAAAATGACTGGCAAATGGGCCAATGAGTTGTGAGTGCAAGTGAGTGCTGAGGCCTTTGTTTTTCTCTTTCAAAATCTGTCTCTGAGTTAAATTTGGTTAGCTTGTATGCTCTTATAAAGAGGAAAAAAGTAGGGGCATTGCATAATACAAAAGAAAAGCTAAATTCTGTACAGTTTTCATTTTTTTGGGTAGGTCACAAAACCCAACACACAGGACACAAGCAAGTTACTGCTACCATGGTGTGGACAGATGGAGCAAAGCCCCGGGCTTGTGAGAGCATCAGTGGGGACTCAGTTTTTCTATCGATATGGCAAAAGTAGATGAGAAAAACAACCTGAAGAAGGAAGGTTTTCTTGTTTTATTTTTTTGTATTCATGTTTCAAAGTTTTCATCCAATGGCAGCTGGCTCCGCTATTTCTGGGACTGAGACAAAGTTGTCCATCATCACAAAAGCTTGCAGCAAAACAAAGCTGCTCACTTCAGGTTGTGCTGGAAGCAGAGAGTGCAGAAAGGAATAGGTAAAGAAGCACTGTGGTAGAAAAAAATTGGCCGTTAATATTTAGTATTAGTCATATAATTATTTCAGTGGTTATTACTCAATTGGTAGCATATCAGTAAAAGACACAGACACCTGATGGATTTTTAACAAGCTTGGTTTCACCTGGGGCAGATATTAACCCCCTAAACTACCTTGTTATCTTCCAGTCCCACATGCCGTGCCATTTGCTCTAATCGTTCCTACCTGGGCTACCTCCCGTTCCAAATCATACAAATGCTTGCACATGATTTCCATCTGAGCAGGATCTGTGCTGCTTATCCCCAGCCACACCAGTCCCCAGAGAGCATCCCACCCAGGAAGTGATTCTTCTGTACTCTGACCCAGGGTGGTCTCCACTTCCGTCCTCCTCTTCTGCTCTTCCTCTCATTCCTCTCCTGTGATCCTCTTTCCTCCAAGCCCATGGACCTTACCTCCACCTACCTCACTTCTGCCCTGCCCAGGTGTGTTGGCAACTTTATTTAGTCAATCAGTGATAATTTTGGAGGTTAGGTTACACAACATCATTTTGGGTATGCGAAAGTCTGCTTGTAAAAGGCAGCAAGCAGTCCTCCGGGAGCACAATAATTAACAACCCAATACAAGCCACTCCACCATGCTGTAGCAAAGCACCTTTCAATGGAATAGCTTCAGCGGCCAGTGACCAGGCTCCACCTCCTACTATATTCACTATGATCTCATTAGTGGTTTACCTATTAGGTCAGTGCATTCATAATCTAATAACTTTTCAGTTGTGACATATCAAATCCTCTCCAAACCATAAAATGTTTCACCTCAGAATTTATCCATGACCTAGAAGTTTTGTTTTCCGAGGAATCTGATAACCTTTCTTTTTTTCCTTTTTTTTTTTAATTGTTATCATTTATTACAATTTGTTCAATTTGTATTCCGGCCGTGGCCCCCTCCCTCATCTTCTTCCAATCCCACCTTCCCTCCCTGTTCTTCACCTATGCCTCTCCTCTAGTCCACTAATAGGGGAGGTCCTCTTCCCCTTCCATCTGACCCTAGCCTATCAGTTCTCATCAGGACTGGCTGCATTGTCTTCTTCTGTGGCCTGGCAAGGCTGCACTCCCCCTCCCCCAAGGGGCTGGTGATCAGAAAGCCTACCACTGAGTTCATGTCAGAGACAGTGCTCCCTTTACTAAGAGGTCCACTTGGAGACTGAGTTGATGAGCTACATCTGAGCTGGAGTTTTAGGTCTTCTCCATGCATGATCCTTGGTTGGGGTATCATTCTCTTCAGGTCCCCCAGGGCTCATTATTTTGGGTTCTATTGGTCTCCTTTTGGAGCTCCTGTCCCCTTCAGGTCTCTGTATGCCCTCTTCTTTCATAAGATTTCCTGCACTTTGCCCAGAGTTTGGCTGTGAGTCTCAGCCTCTGCTTCAAAACCTTGATCAGTAGAGTCTTTCAGAGGTTCCCTGTCTTCTGCTTCTAATGTCTATTGCATTTGTCCTTCTGAATGAGGCTTGATCATCTTCCCTAGGGTCTTCCTTGTTGTTTAGCTTCCTTAGGACTATAGATTTTAGTACGTTTATCCTCACTTTATACCCATCAGAATGGCTAAGATTAAAAATTCAAGTGATAACACATGCTGGAGAGGAAGTGGAGAAAGGAGAACCCTCCTCCATTGCTGGTGGGAGTGTAAACTTGTACAACCACTTTGGAAATCAATCTGGCACTTTCTCATACAATTAGGAATAGTCCTACCTCAAGATTCAGCTATACCACTCCTAGGCATATATACAAAATATGCTCAACTATACAATAAGGACATTTGCTCAACTATGCTCATAGCAGCTCTATTCATAATAGCCAGACTCTGGAAACAACCCAGATGTCCCTCACTGGAGGAATGGATACAGAAATTGTGGTACATTTACACAACAGAATACTATTCAGCTATTAAAAACAAGGAAATCATGAAATTTGCAGGTAAATGGTGGGATCTAGAAAAGATCATCCTGAGTGAGGTATCCCCGAAACAGAAAGACATACATGGTATATACTCACTTATAAGTGGATATTAACCAATAATATAGGATAAACATACTAAAATCTATACTCCTAAAGAAGCTAAACAAGGAAAACCTTTCATACCTTAAATAACTTCATTTCTTTTTCCTCCTTCCTTTTTCCTTTTCCCATTCCTCTTTCCTTTCCATTGTTTCTCTTCCTTTCCCCTCCCATCGTTTCCTTCTCTTTTTTCTCCAGTCCCCCTTTCCTTTCCCAACACCCATTCCTTTCCCTTTTTCTTCCTGTTTTCCCTCTATTTTTCTCTGTGCTAAAGGGCGGGGAGCTTCTATGTGATAAGAAGCACCCTACCTCTGAGCTGCATACTACAGTTTATAATTTCTATATCTGAAAACTAGATCTGACGGTAAATGCAAGATTGTTCAGGCTTAAATGCTGCTTCTTTCATCAATTATAATTTCCAAGCTATTGAAGACAGAATTTTCAGTGTTTCTGTAATGTTCTCAGTCACAGTGTACTTTTACACCAAAGGTCTCCTCTACAGGGATCTGCTGGTGGGTATCTCTGCAAACATCATTTTCTGTGTACTGAGAAGATCAAACACATGCAGGGGCTTTATTGGAATCACTTTTCCTTGTCTTCTGGTTGTTAAAGAATCACCAAAAAGTCCAAACCCAATAATAGATAAAGAGGAAAAGGAAGAAGCCCAGCTTAAAGACCTGGAAAATGTTTTTAATAAATCATAGAACAAAAAATTTCCAACCTAAAGAAGGTGGTGCCTATAAAGGCACAAGAAGCATACTGCACACAAGATAGGTTGGACCAGAAAAAAGGTCTTCTTGCCAAGTAATTATCAAAACACTAATCCAACAACTTGGCTGCTGTGATCACATTCAAAGACCTTCTGGATCTGTGTGATTCTACTGGGATGCAGACACAGCATTAGTAACACCTTTAATCCCAAACAATGAAGGTAAAGTTAGTTTTTAGAAGGAGGCACTCATGCTTGAAAGTGAGATCTAATTGAAGGGCAGACAAAAGGACTAATCAGAGAAAGATTTGACAGAATAGGATATGCACAATTCTCACGAGAAGAGAGAGGAAAGAGAAGCTATTTAAGAGAGATGGGAAAGAGAGCAAGAGGAGGGAGAGAGGGAGGAGGCAGTTTTACAGGGAGGGTTTACAGAGACAGGTTGAAGAGAGAATAAGCTGGACACAGGTGAAGACAAAATGAGCTAGAGAATGAGAAGGAGCCAGAAGATTCAAACAGATTGTTAGGGTTAATTTGAGGCCAAGCAGAGCAATTCAGTCAGAATCTGAAAGAAGCCAGCTTGAATCAGTCAGCTTGGAAAAGAGTTTGAGCCAGAACAGCTGAGTTGAATCAGCCAGCTACAATTCAGAGAGAGCTAGAAAATGTGAATTTATTCAGCAGGAAGTCTCAGAGGCTGAAAGCATTCTAGACAAAGATTAGATTATATGTGGATTATAAGCTTTCACAACTAGGCCTAGGTTAGCAGATGGAGGCAGTAAACTTCCAAGACAACAATTACATCAGGCAAATTAAAGTTACTTTTACAAGGTGCAACAAAGAAAAAGAATTACATACCAACTTTCCATATGAATATGCATAAATAATAAAATACTTGCAAATCAAATCCAAGAACACAAAAGATCATCCACCACCATCAAGTAGACTTCATCCTAGAGATGCAGGGATGGTTCAATATGTAAAAATCAATAAACATAACCCATCATATAAGCAAACTGAAAGAAAAAAATACAACACAATTATCTTAGGTACAGAAAAGGCACTTGACAAAATCCAGCACCCTCATGATGAAAGTTCTAGAGAGATTAGGGATACAAGGGCTATACCTAAACATACTAAAGGCAACTTATAGCAAGCCTATAATGAACACTACATTAAATAGAGAGAAACACAAGACAATATCACTAAAATCAGAAACAAGGCAAGGTTGCCCATTCCCTCTATATCTGTTCAATATAGTGCTTCAGAAGGGTCTTTCCCTTTTCTTTCATCCTTGCCTCTCAAGTGTGTCTCCTGACACACTGCACAAACAAACCGTTGTACTTGATTTTGTAAGAGTGCCTACGCTGTTTCGGAGGACCCCATGCAATCCCTACAGCTTCACTGTGAGAACAAACTTTAAATTCATCATGATTTGGTCAAGAATTATTTGACTAAGCTTAATTCTGATACATTTTAACTTGCAGGACATGACTAAGTCCTGAAATGCAAGTTCTGTTCTGGCTTCATTTCCATAAGTGAAGTGGGATATGTGCTCAATAAAGATATTCTATGAAAAGCTGCAGGGGTGGCCCCACTTCCCTGGGCACTGGTGTAGCCCTTCTACACAGCTCAACACTTGGCAGAACTGAGGGGGCACCATGGTAACATCAGATTAAATATCCAAAATTAAAATTAAAAGGAGCTAAGAGAACATTATTGTTCAATTTTGTATTTCAGAGTTCCTAACCTTCATTCTACCCCTAGCTCAAGCCATGGAAAACAGAGACCCGTGTGTTCAGTGAGTCATGGATAAATGGTGCTTGTGTACACACCAACCCTGGGGCTTACAGGATACTGAGGAGACAGGGGCATCCCAAAGGAACAGAGAAGGCCCATGGCTTTCCTTAATCTTTTTCTCGGTAGCAGACTGAAACAGAAGACCCCACCTATTTCCTTCACATCCACATTAGTCCTCTGTTCCTCATTTTATCTCTCCCCTCCCCTGTAATCTAATTAAAGCATTCATCTGCAGCTTGAAGTTAGCATCCACTTTTGTTGAGCTCTACATTTCCTGCTGCTCTATAAACGATGATCTGCAACTGTCTAAATGTTTCCATATGAGGTGGCCAGTCTGCATTTCAGGGAGGTTTGAATCCTGAGACTGCAATGACATGCGTCACCTAGGTGGTAGTTGTATTTGAATCCATTCTTCCACACATATCCTATCACTTTCTCTAGCCAGTCCTGTAGCACCGGATGAATTAAATTCTTCGGAAAGAATTGAAATGGTAGATATATAACACTAGCAAGAAACCATAAACAAAACTATTTTCTCCACAAGTTCCAAAGCTCCAAGGAGGGAATTTGGTCTCTAGAGGAAGTGACTGGGTGAAGATGAGCATGGACTTTTTCATTGTCACCTCAGGGTCACCCTGGGAAGGCTATTGCAGTGTTTCTTATGGATGTTTTGGCAAGAGGAAACTTGATTAAGGATGTCTTCCCTTGATACCTCATAGGGTTTATGGTAGAGTCCTAGCCTTTTCTTGTTTATGATTTCTCCCAAAATGGCATCCTAACTTGAAGGAATATTTCTCTCACTTGTCAAATCTTTATACTCTGATTCTAGATCATTTTCTAATATTATTTCTTATGTATATATAATTATACATACATTATCATATTATATATAGATATTATACTGCACATAACACTTCATACTTCCCTTGTCCACTTTCAATGCATCCTTGCTTCTGTGCTTTGACTCCTCAGATAAAGCTTAGCCATCCTTCCAAAGCAGAGCTCTTAATTCCCTATTCAGTCTAACAGGATTTTTGGATGTAAAGAATAAAAATGGACTTTGGCTCATTTCAGCCAAGGAACAATTTTAGTGGAAGGGCATCAGGTGCTTTTCTGGAATAAAGAGGAGAGTGGAGAACCAGCCTCAGGTAGTGGGGAGGTTCCGAGGAGGCTGAGAGACAAGGAGAGTGAGCACAGGCTGCATCGTGTGTACCTGTCACCCTGGGTGTGGTGCTGCTGATAACTCTGCAGCCAGAAATCAGTTCTCCACGAGGCTCAAAATGCTGGAACATCTAATTGGCTGACTCTCCTTCAGGTGCCCCAGATCCTGGAATTCTGTCAAGAAGCCCTGAATACTCTAATTTTGTTTAGGTACTTTCAGTTCCTTGTGCAGCAAGAACACCCACTGTGTCCAATGCTTTCAATGTCCACATCCCTCTAAGCTTTTGATTTCCGTGTTCCTTGTAAACAGTACGCTACTGCCCCCACATTTTTGTCTTTGGAAGACTTCTCCCTGATAAAAAGTCTCTGTGCCTGCTATGGAGTGGGGCTATTCTAGTAGCCCCAAATCAATGACTGACAGGAGCAGGTTCACACAGACCCCACCTCAGCCCCTTTTCCTTCGGCTGGAGTAATTCTGAATGTATTTTGCATAGACACTAGGTTCCCTAGGAGGGCTCAGCTCTTGGAGCACACAGCAACTCCCAGGGTTAGTGCTTGGACACACCCTGTTTGATCCTTGCCCTTACTGTCTCACTTCCAAAGTCTTTCCCTGCTGCACTTCTTCTGTGACCTACATAACCTCCCCCCTCCCCTCGCGCACAATAAAATCATTTTCTTGGGGTCCATTTCTGGAGATACCCAAACTAGGAGAATCAACCAGGATCTTAGTGCATTAAAATTACATTCATCCCTGAGGACCAATGGTGTGAGTAGAGTGGTGGTCAAAACACAATGAGCATATTGACTTGCTTAGCATGGAAACTTAAAAATAATATCCTTAGAAGGAGCATGGGCGCTTCTGCTTGGCAAATCTTTGCTACAGCCGCTGCCTTTCCTCTGACAACACATTCATTATGAACCTGGCTCACGAAGGCTCTTGGGCTTGTGATCTTTGCAAAGGCTTAACTCAAATAAAAACCCTTAATGAAAGTTCCCTGAGCACTAGGCTGAACAAATCCCTTCTTACCCCGAGCCTCCACAGCAATATAGATGAAATGTGCAAGATTCTGTTAGCATCCATTCTTGCTGTGTCGGGATGCACAGAAACCCCTCTCCTGCCTGGTCAGGCCTCCCTCTTTCTCCCCCTTTATTCTCTCCTTCTCTCCACTGATCTAGCAGAAAGTAACCACAATAACCTGAATTCAGTGGTATTTAGTTCATTCATCGTACTGTGCAATCTCCATCTCTACCTAGTGCTAAAATATCCCTGGCACAATATTAAAAATGCCATGTTCATTGGACAGTTGCTCTCTGCTCCTCCTTTTGGGGGTCTCTGGGGGAAGCCTCTGGCCACTATTGGTTGTCTGTCTGTGCTTTTACACTTAGCACTAGTTGTCCTCAGCCCTCACTACATAATTTTGGAGCAGTTAAAGGTTATGTAGTGCGAAACAAGGCAAAGGGAAGGACTGTAATGTTGTTGTCAAGGGAGGTAGAGAACTGCTCAAGACACAGGCTGCCTGGGTGAGGTGGGCTCCAGGCTTCCTGCCTGTCCACCCCTGCAGAGAGCTGACTTCTCTGCAGTGCCCCTGCAGAGTGGGGAAAACGGTAGCATTTACTTTGAGAAGGTGTCACGACAATTAAATGGTTAATGTGCAGAGACCTCTCATTAAAGGGCCTGGCTGAAGAAACCAGAAATGTCTATGATAAGCATCACTGACCCCAGATCTACTCAGAGTTCATCTTCCAAAAAAGAAGCAAGACAAACACCTACAGATGCTGAGTAGAATGGCTCATCATTGAAAAGGATATTCAGGTAGTTTTTCCCCCTGTGTAGACATTCATTTCTCTATTCCACCCACCAGGTGTACCCCACTTTAGCAGCCTACCCAAATATTAAGACTTTGTCTTAGTCTTAGGTTTGACCTTGAATGTAACTAGAATGTAACTTCCAGGAAGGTAGACATCTTACCTGCTTTGGGGTCTGTGCTGTAACACATAATCAAACTCAATGACTTGTGATCAGCTGCTTCATACATAAATCAATTCATACATAAAGTGATCTATCGTTCCAATCACACAAGTTCTGAATGTGTTCCATGCTGCCCACTAACTGTTTAGAAACTGTCGGAGGAGAAAAGCTCATGAAAGACTTGTGTCTCCTTCAGCTTCCTATCTGTACCTGTTTATGTCCCCTTTGCCCTTGGTAGGGGAGAGACAAGACCACTGTGCCCTGGTGTCCTTTGCAGCTCAGCTGACCCTGTGCTGCTTTTGCTCCAGTCTAGCTCTAGCCTTGACGTAAAACTCTTTAGTTCTATATAAATAATGGTTGTAATTAATAATAAATGAACAGCCTGGGGAATTGCAGAGCAGAATTTAGTGGCTGGAGATTTATACAGCTGTGTGTGGTGCCAATGTGAAACACGGGTATGGAAAAAACCCACGGTATTATTGCTTTCAGAACCAGGCCACCGCTAATAAGCACTGTGCAAGTAGGAGCTCACAGCCTTCCAGAAAATCACAGTTGTCGCCACACATTTTTCTGGGTGTCACAGAGAGGAGGGTATTTTTATCTTTTTGGTCTTTTTATCCTCTAAATGACAGTTGGTCCCCCAAGGTAAGTCTCGGCAATTTATGTGGAGAAAGACTGAATTCTGAACATGAAGCAGAGATAGAGAAAGGATTCGGACATAGAAGATAAAGGAACCAGGTCATTGCGTGCTTTGGGGAGAATTGGTGGGGCTAGCAGGTTTTGAAGAAATGATACTTACTTTACAGAATGCAAACAAAATGCACCAATGAATGCACAAGTGAGGTTTTCTTAGCTTGGCACACATGGAAAGCAGTGTTCAAAATTGGTCACCCACCCAGTCCTCTACAACACACTGATATTTTAAAATATAATCCTTCCATCTTCTCTAAAATCATAATTTTTTAGATGAAAGTTAACAGCTGCAATCATTTTCAAGGTCACCTAGCTTATCAATTGTGTAGGCCAGGAGTCAGGAGCCATAAATAATATAAGATAATATGAAGCAGTGGACAGGATTTTGGAGCATACATAAAAAGTTGACCATGATGACTGATAAGTAACAAAAATGAAGGCAGGTAATTCCTACTGGGCTCCTGCTTTGAGACTCAGCCAGGAGCTATTCTATTGACTATGCCCGAAACAAGCTTCATCCTTTGCTGAAAAGGTGCTGTGGAAGCAGCAGCTCACAGCCTTGCAGACACATGTTTCACTGAGAACAACATATTCTTTTCAAGTTTAATTGTCTTTAATTTATAGAAGCTGAACCGAACTGTTTAAAGACTTGATGGAGAAATTCTGCGAAATTATAGAAACAGTTTTTGAACCCAGATGGGTCATTTCCAATCTTTCTCATTTTATCCACATGGATATCCAGATAACCTCCCCTGGTGCCCCAGGCTAAGACATTTTTGTATAAAGAAAAGGGTTCCTCTCTTCAGAGATCAGAGAACTCCACGGAAGAGGGGAAGGAAAGATTTCGGGGGCCAGAGGGGACGGCCAGGAGCACATGGCCTACCTAGCCAAGTAACCTGGGCTCATTTGGGCTCACAGAGACTGAAGCCACAAGCAGAGGCCTGAATGGGCCTGCACGGGGTCCTCTACATGTATCTTATGGCTGTTAGCTTGCTGTTTTTTGTGGGACTCCTAACAATGGGAGCGGGTGTATCTCTGACTCTTCTGCCTGATCTTGCGACTCTTTTCCTCCTGTTGGGTTGCCTTTTCCAGCCTTGATATGAAGACATATGCCTTGTCTTATTGTAGTTTGCTTTGTCCTATTTGGCCCTTGTCACTTGGAGGCCTGTCCTTTTCTGAAGAGGAAACAAAGGGGGAGTGGATCTGGGAGAGATGGGAGCTGGGTGAAGCTTAGAGGAGCGGAGGGAGGGGAAACTCTTCAGAATTATTGCGTGAGAGAAGAATCCATTTTCAATTTAAAAAAGGAAAGAAAGATAGAAAAGGGATGGTGTTGTTAGGGTTTTGCCAGGACATAGGTTTAACTCATCAGACTAAGCCAGAGATTTTGTAGTATGTGATAGAAGTTCCATCTCTCTATGCCCTGGAGAGATGTGCACATCTTATATTAGATCATGTAAGGGACCATGAAAACCATGGATGCTCCAGGTGAGGTAGGCACTTCAGATGGAAGCTCTGAGGAAGCTACTAGCGTGATGTTTTTCTATTCAAGTAAAAACATTAATATTTGTGTTTATTCCATTCATAATTATAGTTTTGAAAATGTATAGATTTTGTTGATATATACTAAAAATTTCAAAAATTTAGGTACTGTCTCAAATTAGATACCTTAGACGTGAAGATCATCATGGGTACATGAGATTTGTGAGGACACTCTTTCAGGAGAGAGATTCAGGGAATGAGAAGCAGGACTGTGAAGGAAGAGGATAATCTATGATGTGATCTCAAAGAAAATTAATCATTGGCCTGATTAGAAGGGGGTATACTACATCAATCATATGATAATTAATTATCACCTTGAGACATGAGTTTATGGCCTATATAGCTCAACCATTCCTCTGGCTCCTGACTTGGGATTTTCTCATCGGCTGAGGGATGTTGTATCTGAACTAGGAACTCACCAAACTCACAGTAGCTGGGAAATGACTGTATCACAATGCATCAAGAACATTCTTACAGGTTTTTTTTTTTTCTCTGCAGGTTGGAATTTCCACGATAAATTGGCCTAAGTCCTGATTGATAAACTCAGTTAGACAAAGCCACGATAACTCAGAAAAGGTAGGTAGAGTAGGCACAGTCATATTTCATGAGGATAGTGACTTTGAACATGAGAATGGGGTGGTAAATCAGATTATTGCTTTCTGTTCTTTCAGTTTATTCCAGTTAAAGAATGAAATGCTCCTCCAAACCTATGGCTTCAGACAAAGCTGAGTGCACCTCTCTAGGCTTGATTTTGTTCTGATTCATGACTTCTTTGGTCAATGGGATACTAACAAATGACATTCCAACAGAGACCCTCAATGTGCATTTACACACAGAGAATGCCCAGAAAATCACAGCACTGAAAACCATAATATATGCACAAAATACCGGAAAGGTAAAACAAAAACAAAAACAAACAGCAAATCAAAAAAAACAAAAAAACAAAAAAAAACAAAAAAAACAAAAAAACAAAAAAAAAAACTAAACCTTGTTGGCCATGGGGTCTGACCTTAAATGAGGGTTATATGCCAAATCAGACTCCATTGGAGAAAACTAATTTTTCCTTAATGAGAAGTTATCAGTTGCAGCTAGTTTCTGGGTTAGGATGGGGGCTCCTGTCTACTTCCTGTCTACTTCTCTCAGTGCTGGGTCCCCATCCTGCTTTGACTGGTATAGTCCCAGTACAAGCTGCCACCACCTCTGTGGAGAACTAATCTTTATTAATCATTATTTCATCTCACAAGCAGAACTTCTGTAAGTGTTACAACATGAGAGCTTATTACAGACCTTAACTTCTCCTTGGAGATTTGACAGCTCTAGGTCTTTCTAAGGAATAATTTAAGGTTACTCTCTTATTTAACTTTCTTTGTTAACTTGCTTATGTTTAAGGACATATGTTTATGTGGGTGCGAACCCCACTTCTGGTATTCATTTTCCATATTAATTGTCATATTGTTGTAACTTATATTAACTTGTCATATGGCTGTGGCAAAATAGCTGACAAAACGCAACTTAAACGTTCTGAATTTTTGGCTCATGTTTGAGGGTGTCGTCCATAAAAGGCAGCAAATAATGGCGGGAGAGGATGAGGCAGCCGGTCACAGTGTTCCCACAGTCAAAATGCAGACATGAGGACAGTGCTCAGTTTACTGTCTCCTTTTTGTTCTTTTTTCTGTAATTACTGTCCCCAGCCTGTGTGTTGCCATACCTATTCAGTGTAGGGCCTCCTTCCTTTCTGCAAACATCCTCACAGATGCCCAAAGTAATGTCTTCTACATAATTCTAATTGAAAGTAAAATCTGAAAAAAAAAAAAAACAGCTGCTATTATTTCTTTCAAAAATCAAAAAACTTGATTTAATTCCTTTCAAAAATGAGCAATAAATGTTTTATTTTTAATTTCTGGATGTATAATATATTTCTCCAAATAAGTCTCTAAAAAGTGAGTAAAATTTATATTGGGTAACCACTGGTCAAAAGAGTTGAAGCACTTTGTTGACCAAAAATGTGAGTTGACACACTTGTGACTTCTTTCTTGGCAGGGGTGGGCATCACACATAAAGATAAATGGAACGTCCCAGGCTGCCGAGTTGAAAGCCCAGTAGACCCACAGTGCTTTGAGCCTGTTATAGAATCATTGCCTCAAAATGGTTTTCCAGAACATGTTTCAAGGGAGGTGAAGAAAGTACATATTTCAAAGTAACAAAAGTCCTGTCCATCCAGCTTTGGATTCATTGTTATTTCTAGCATTGAACACCAAGAAAATTGACACCTATAAAAACTATCTATTACATTTACTTCTGTTCTTACTTACATTTTAAATATGCGGTCTTGGATTACAGGAAATTAAAACTTGGAAAAATAGAAACCTTTCTTTAGCAACTTGTGTTAGTGTTTACACACACACACACACAGAGAGAGAGAGAGAGATACAGACAGCACACAGAGAGGGAGAGACAAATACACACACACTCACACAGAGAGAGAGAGAGAGAACAAATCAAAAATAGAATATGAGAAAGACCAATAAAAAAGTAGAACATGGATTCAAAGGAAAATTTCCATGAGAAACATCACAACTGATTCTTGTGTTTTATTTTAAAGAAAATATGTGGTTTAAGTCAGCTGGTACAAATTTGTAAAAAAAAAAAAAAAAAAAAAAATTCAGAATATGCTATCAAACTGCAAAAATTCTCCCTATCCATAAAACCATCCCATTAGTCTCCTCCTGTGCTGACTCAGATCTTGATCATGACTTGCTTTTTAATTTTTAATTTTTTTATTTATTATAACTTATTCACTTTGTATCCCAGCTGTAGCCCCCTCCCTCATCCCCTCTCAATCCCACCATCTCTCCCTCTTCTCCTCCCATGCCCCTCTCCAAGTCCACTGATAGGGGAGGTCCTCCTCCCCTTCCCTTCTGACCCTAGCCTTTTAAATCCATGGGAAAAGAGTAAATGTGACAAAATGTGATTGAAAACATAACCAGGAGTAGAATGGTAGATGAGGAGACCCTGCTCAGTCCATCAGTGACCTCTGTCCAGATGAGGAGAAACTGACCAACAGTTACAGAAGCAAGCTGAAATAAGCCCAGGGGGACAGGCCAGGCGAAACCATTTCATGCTGCCAATCCACAGAAGCACAAGCTAAAACGACTGCCTGGTTTGTTCTGCAGCAGTGCCTCACTGACACATTGACAGCATGACCAGACGCCCTGGAGAAAGAACTATAAAATAAAATGCTTTCCAAAGGGCCTATAGCCGTGTTGAAATGTTTTACTTTGTTTTCAAAGGCAGGATAAAACCTGAGTTAACGGGATGGTGTGATGTCTGACATTGTTATAATCCGTCTTAATAAATGGTAGAAAGAGTGCTAATTAGTATGCATAAGGAAAAAAGAGAAAGGAAGGAAAGAAGGAAGGAAGGAAGGAAGGAAGGAAGGAAGGAAGGAAGGAGGAGGGAGAGAAGGAAAGAAGGAAGGAAGGAAGGAAGGAGGGAAGGAGGAGGGAGAGAAGGAAAGAAGGAAAGAAGGAAGGAAGGAAGGAAGGAAGGAAGGAAGGAAGGAAGGAAAACATGTCTACTAATAATGTGTCAGTAGAGAGGGGAAATCGGGGCAGTGCAATCAGGACAATCTTGTGAGATTTACAACCAGGAGAGACATGGGGAAAGAGCAGACAAAAAATAGGGTGGGCAAGCAAGATGGAGATGGGCCTGGGACCTCTGCCAAGAAATTTTACATTGACATGGAAAGTAACAGGCAACTGTCAGAAGTTCAGAAATAGCTTACCATTCAGGAAATTCAATAATGCATTTGCCTCTGAGGCTGTACTAAGGTGATGAAAACTAAAAATAGTGTCATTGTGTCATCTAGATTGCCACCACTTGTATCTGAGGAACAGAACCCCGGGAGACCAAACTCCATGATCCACCTGGTAAATCCATTCTATTACAAGGGCCTCCAACCCAATGTAATGAGATTTCTCCCCGAGGGAGAAAGAGTAGAGAGTTTGAATCTCTTTATAAAGCTCTAAAACACAAAGACATGGCAACTGCCATCAGCCAGGGTCTCCTCCTCATGGAAAAAAAAAAAGCTAAAACCATCGCAGGCAAAGAATCAGGATGAGAACCTTTTTTAAAATTTTTTTTATTTTTTATTATTTTTTAATTAATTACACTTTATCCACTTTGTATCCCCTCATAAGCCCCTCCCTCTTCCCTCCCGATCCCACCCTCCCACACCCTTCTTCATGCCTGCCCCTCCCCAAGTCACCGATAGGGGAGGTCCTCCTCTCCTTCCTTCTGGTCTTAGTCTATCAGATCTCATCAGGAGTGGCTGCATTGAAAACCTTAAGCACAGTACAAAGCCTCATCAGGTTTCCCGAGCCCTGCTGCCATTCTTGCTGTGGTCCTTCTTGGGTTTGCTAAACCATCACACACAGCTTAGGCCAGGTTTGTGGCCAAAGTGTCACATCTTGAGAGCCGAGACACATAATGGAGTTGGAGATAGATATTTTTCAAATAAAATAAAGGTTCTTTGCCTTCTCTTCAGGGACCTACCTAAAGAATGAACAGAGCATAAAGTGATGCTTGGATGAGGACTTTTTATTAATTAGTGCACGGAAGAACAGCTATTGTGGTGTATGGGTGAGTAGAACAGAGAGTACTCTAGAGTGAGACATATAAAGGGCATTCCCAAGAAAGGGAAAAGGTAAGAGATTGTCACCAAGAAACCAAGGAGTGAAATCCCCTCACCTGCCACTACCAAATGCAGATTCTGGCCTCTCACATGTTGCCGTCTGTGGGCATTTGAATGGGCTGCACATCCTCCCTGGAGGCTCTCACTGCCTCCATTTTTTCTTCATGATGTGTCTCTCCCATGACAGGTCCTCAGCTGCCCTTGCCTGAATAATTTTCTTTCCTGTAGCCCCCTGGACATGTAGGCCACACTGCCAGCACTCCTACCATCTTTGAATTATTTGGGAGTGTTACTCAGAACCTTCCTCCAGCTCCGAGGCTGCAGGGGAAAGAGCTGACCTAGTAACATCCCAGTCCCATGCACTTGCAGGAGTGTGGATGTGGTTGATGACGGTGCTTCTGATCTTGTCATCTCCTAGCAGTGGACCAAAGCTGGTAAGATTTGCATAAGCTGGGGACAGAGAACATTCACCTATAATCATTATTGATACCCATGTACAGAAGAGTCTGGGAAGTCAACACTTGGCAGACAGTGCAACGACATCTTCAAAAAAATCCAAGGCCCATTGAAGGGGGGTGAGAAAGCACAGTAAGAACCGGATGGCGGCATTCTGAAAGGGGGGTTTCATTACTCACAGAGACTTAGAGTGGAAAGCATTCCCATGTCTACCCAAACTCCAAATTTGAATAAGACTCAGCTTTCTGACCTCTGAAATGAGGCTATCTCCAGTTTACAGAGGTCCTGCAGATTATAAAGATAACCATTTAGTATGGTCAGGCCAGCACCCACCACTCACAGCTGCTCAGTACCTGCAAGTTGTGCCTAAGGACTATTTCCTTACTAAGGCCAGCAAGTCATGTCCCTAACTAACTCCTGAATCTTCTACAGAACAAAGAACAAAGATTCGAAGGAAGCTCAGTCACTCTGAGTGGGAGTGGCCAGAGGGCTTTGGTTGTAAGTTAATTTAGTTGTTTTACAGAGCTCCCTTCGCTGTCCCCATAAGCCTGCCATATCCACTAGGCTACTAACTCATTATTGGGGTATTTTCATAAGGGAGAATTCCAAGCACCCATATTTTGATCTAGACTACTGTTCTTTTCATGGTATCCATAGAAATCAGCAAACATGGGGAAGAGAAATTTCTTGTTGTTCAGGCAATAAAGTACAGGTTAAAGGCAGGGGTATACCCTCTGTGCAGAGCCTAAGGCACTGACATCATTGCTCTGAATGGACCAAGGTGGTGCCTTAGGTAGCTTCTCTGGCTGATGGGGGCCAAGGGTGATTCATGCTAATTGTCCATCTCAGTGCCAACATGCGCTCAAGAAGTCACACCTGTCCTCCCTACCACTGTCCACATCAGTTCATTTCTAGTTTAATTTTATGTTTCTTGAGAATGTCTTGGTGTTTATCACTCCTTCACTTCATGGTATTGCCACTTTCTGAAACTGCTAGCCTGCCACCTCGCTTTTCTCACGAGATGGCATAGCCTAATTGTTAAAGCATCAGACTCCAAAACTAGACTACCTTGTTTGAATCTCAGCTCTCCTCCTGCTCCCTGTGCCTCTGATGCAGCTGTGATCATACCTAAATCACGGGAGGTACAGCAGAGAAAAGGTGGATCAGTTACCCCGTTGTTCTCGGGATCACGTGTGGCACACAGTAGGTACCATATAGGAATGTGCTGTTGAAGCTCCTCTGTACAGGAAATATGTATTGGGAATTCATGAGCGTTGACCTAGTTGATCTCCTCAAATTGTGCACTTACAAAATAGGTAGAACATAGTAGGTGTACAACAACTGCCTGAGGAGTAATAAGCATGTATGTCTGTCAGTAGTTCAAACAAATAACAACAACCGATTGGCTAATCTTTCAGATATTCACAAAGCAATGGTTCTCAACCTTCCTAATGCTGTGACCCTTTAATATAGTTCCTCATGTTGTGGCGGTCCCCAACCATAAAATTATTTTGGTTGCTACTTCATAAGTGTACTTTTGCTACTGTTATGAATCATCATGTAAATATCTGATATGCAGTCCCTGTCGAAGGGTCTTTCAGCTCCCTCACAACTCACAAGCTGAGAGCCACTGCACTAAAGGTTTGCCAGATTATCTTTTTTCTTTCCTTTTTTTAAACTTTCTATTGATTGTTTGAGTTTCACATCATGTACCCTAATCCCACTCATACCTCTTTCCCTTCATATTTGCCCTCCACCCTTGCAAACCCCCAAAATAAAAACAAACAAAAAAATAAAACATAAAAAGCCTCTCTTCATGGAAGCTGTAGTGTGTCACAGTGTGTCCAAATGTCTTACAAATATTCCTTGCAATATGTCATTTGTCTGGTAGGAGGCCCCTTGCCAGATTAGCTTTATCTGAGAAATTTATTATCACTTAAATCACAGTGACTATGTTTTCAGGCCACTTGGCTGGAGCTAGTCCCCGGCATGAACCCCTATCACAGTGAGAACAATCCCGTTGGCTTGGACTTCTTAACACATCATTTCTGTTGGTTTCAGTTGTGGAAATTATTAACGGAGTGTCTATTTTCACACCTCAGTATGATCATACCTAACCAGCATCTATATTTCAGATATGACAAGTTTACGACAGAAGTCAATCAATTTGGAAATGCCTTATCCCTCAATTAAAGCCTCCTTGTTCTGTTTGAGAATATTTTTATTTTCATAATCAGACAGGTAGACTATTAAGATTCATAGAATTCACCATGAAAAAGTAAACAGTTTGTAATTTCTGGTTACGTTTCCTTAGACTATTTCTGAAGAGCTATTTTAGCACTAAATCGAGGAAACTCATGTTTCCATTCTTAGCCACTGGGATTTACTCCAGTAAAATTCCCATGGGCTCTTTAGGGTGGAGGAAGCTCAGAAGCAGAATCAGGCTTGGTACCTAGGTGCCCATCCCTTCCTTACTGGGGACAGACTTTGTAGCTATTTTTTCTTTTATTTGAAATAGTTGTTTGTTTGTTTGTTTGTTTGTTTTTATGTATGTGAGTGCTCTATTTGCATGTATGTTTGCATGTCAGAAGAGAAGACCAGATCCCATTATAGATGGTTGTAGGCCACCAAACCATGTTCTCTGGAAGAACATCCAGTGCTCTTAAACCCTGAGCCATCTCTCCGTTGCTTAGAAATAGATTTTTCAATATAATATATTCTGATTACAGTTTCTCCTCCCCCAACTCCTTCCATTTCCTCCCACCTTCCCCTCCCATCTGGATCCACACTCTTACTGTTTCTCACTAGCAAACAAACAAACATCTAAGGAATAATAATAAAATATTGTAAGGTTAAAAATCAAGTCAGAATAGAACAAAACAAACAGAAGAAAAAGAGCCAGAGAAAAAGCACAAGCAACACATGTAAATGCAGAGACACAATCCTTATGTGTTATCTTTAGAGTACATGTCATGACGAAGCCCGAACTCTCCAGCTCTCCCTCCTTTCCTGCCTCACGTATTGCATAGCCTCTGGAGTAAACATTCATTCTGAAAAGCATATTGCCATGTTGTTTCTAGTGAGATTCTTCTGTCAACTGGGCTCCATGGCCGGCTTCTGCAGGGGTGGCCAGGAACGTTTACAATGCTGCTCTGGTTTGATTGCCTGGAGAAGGATGAAGCCCATGTGTCCTGTTAGAGTGGCTAGAAACAGACCCGAAAACAAACATTTCGGGAAGTGATTAATAATTAAAACATCAACATAAAACAAATGTGTCCTGACAGAGCAAACTGGGCATTCTGCTCTGCTGTAGGGAGAAAGAAGCTAGTGGCCTGTTCATGGGGTATGTGGCTCTTGGCCAGAAAAATCCTGTGTGCTGGAATTGTCGATCCGAGTCCCTTACTAACACATCTGCAGTGCAAAACTGAAGGACAATAAAGAAGATAGTTTGGATTCAAGCCAGCTTACTCCCACTAAAGCCACAGTGAAAAGGTTCCTCTCCTCGCTATGTGCTTCTTGTGGCTCTGAATCTAGTAATTTTGGCATTTCATATCTGGAACTTCACTTGCTTTCAGTTAGGGATTCTTCACCCATATCTCCAGAATCACAGTTAGGGTTTGCATATGTGAAAGTCCCTATAAGGCTGCTGGAAATATACTGTCTGTGGGTGTTTTTGTTGTTGTTGTTTGTTTTGTTTTGTTTTGTTTTATTGTTATTCTCTCTGCTCCCTAGGTTGCTGTGATATAAACTAAAATTTCCACTATGCCTCCCTATTATAATGGAATGAATGTCCAGAAACACCCCCCACCCCCAAAATGTTGTCCTCCTCCTTATCCTTTTTTAAAAAATTTTAAGGAACAAGAGGTTTTTTATTTTAAGTGATCATGGCCTGGAAACCCAGATTTAAGTTACCCCAAATTAAGTTGTTTGTAGCAGGTAATTCGGTCACAGTGATGGGAGAATCACCAGTTATAGGCCTCATCCAGAATAACATTTTAAAATGATAAGTACACAGAATTTCAAAGAAAAACAATTGAAAACAAAGTATCAAAATACCACACAAAGAAGCTGGGTGTGGTGGCAAACACCTAATCTCAGCATAAGAGATCTCGACAGTGTGTGACAGAGTCTTCTAGAATGTCCTGGGAATAAACTGAGGGAACCTGGGTAAGCAGGATCAGAGATGTGTGGTGAATTCTCTAGCAAAATAGCAAAGATTTATAGGAAGCTCCAAAAAGACAGACATGGGAAAGAAATGTCTGTTCTGGAGACGTTGGTGTGGCCAGGCACAGTCTGTTCTGGAGACGCTGGTCAGGGACAGTCTCCGTCTTCGTGAGAGTAGCAGGGGCCATGGCTAGAAGACAGTGTGCCTCACACAACTGCACTTTACTCCCAGCAGCAGAAATTAAAATATTTATTTATTTAATATCATTGCCGTCATTATTAATGTCTGTGTATATGAGAGCGGGGCAGGGCGCATGTTGTAATATATGTGGGCAGGGAGCAGAGGACAAGTTTACAGAGTTGGTTCCCTCCTTTCACCTTTATGAAAGTTCAGGGGTTTGACCTCTCTTCAGCATAGCACTGAAACAAGAGAAGTAAAGGAAAGAGGAAGAAGAGGAGGAAAGGAAAAACAAGCAAAGTATTCCTATTTGCAGATGATGGTTGCTATGCACAAGAGACACTAAAGATGTCACCGGGAACCTAGATCTGATAATATTTCAGCACAGTGGCAGCTTGCAAAATTAACTCCCAAAAAAGGCAGCCCTGCAACACAGCAGAAGCAAAGACACTGCTAAGAAATCAGGGAAACAATCCCAACCATCGCATTCATAATTGCCTCAAAAATTACTTGGGAATGAGACTAGCCAAAGAAATAAAGGACCCCTACTACAAAACCTTGACAGAAGAAAGTGAAGACAGCAGTAGAAGATGGCAAGACCTCTCAAACTCCTGGATTTGACAACGTGATATCAGGAGCAAGCTTGTGTTCTCAAATGAGATGTATAAAGTCAATGCGGTCAAATTCATGTCAAAATTCTGATATTATTCCTTACAGAAATTGAAAAGAAAAAAGAAAAAAAAAACCTCTTAAAATACACATGGAAGTGCAAAAGACCACAAATATCCAAAGTCATTGCTACAAAAGGAATGATGCTGGGGTCGCACTGTCATTGACTTCAAATTATGTTAGAGGCCTAGTAATAAAGACAGCATCTCTCTGCACGCATGTGTACACACATGCCACACACACACACACACACACACACACACAAGTACATCAGAAACATAGATCAGTGAAACAAGTAGAGATATTCAGTAACAGCAACTTGATTTTTGACAAAGATGCCAAAAACAACATCGTGGAGAAAAGCCGGCTTCTTCAACAGATGGTACTCTTCAAACTGGACATTCACATACAGAGGCGTGAACCGGAATTCCCACCTATCGCCTTGTACATAACTCAATTCCAAATGGATAAAAGACTTTTACACCTGCACTCTGCCCAAAGCTTGGCTATGTGTTTCAGCCTCTGCTTTGATACCTCAATCAGTAGAGTCTTTTACTGAATTTTATGAATAAGGAGGAGATAGAAAGACCTGGAGGGGACAGGAGCTCCAAAAGGAGATCAACAGAGCCAAAAATACTGAGCCCTGGGGGCCCTGAAGAGAACGACACCCCAACCAAGAGCTGTGCATGGAGAGGACCTAGAACCCCTGCTCAGATGTAGCCTATAGACTCAGTTTCCAAATGGGTCCCTAGTAAGGGGAGCAGGGGCTTTCTCTGTCATGAACTCAGTGGCAGGCTCTCTGATCACCTCGCCTCTGGTGTGGTGGTGGTGGGGTAGCCTTGCCAGGCCTCAGAGGAAGACAAAGCAGCCAATCCTGATGAGACCTGATAGACTAGGGTCAGATGGAAGGGAAGGAGGACCTCCCCTATCAGTGGACTGGGGGAGGGGCATGAAAGGAGATGAGGGAGGGAGGGCAGGATTTGGAGGGCACGAGGGAAGGGGCTACAGCTGGAATACAAAGTGAAAAATTGCAATAAATAACACAACTTTTAAAACGTGTCTGTGCAGTGAGGCAATGGAGTAAAGATGCAGACTACAGGACAGTGGAGTTTGATACCTGCACATCTGGTAGAGGACTGATTCCTGGAATAGACAAAGAACTCAGAAACCTAAACAAGTTTCAAACAACCCAACCTTTGCTTAGGGCTTTACATTTTCATAGCATTTACATTCTATTTCCTTATTCATCACATAGAAGAAAAAAATGGCGGAATTAGAAAGTGAATTAGTTTTGTATCCTTTTTCATGCCTTGTCTGGTTTTTTTTTTGTTTGTTTGTTTGTTTGTTTTGTTTTTTTGCCTGCGTTCTGTCCTCCCTTTAAAGCTGCCTGGTTTCAAAGTGTTCATTGTAACTCTATTAATGTTCACTGAGGTATGCAGAGTTTGGAACTGGCCAAATGTTTGAGTGACTACAAAAAGTTAATTGTGTGATTTTCTTTTAATTTGTGAGTTCATCACAATAAAATGACTAAAAAACACCCAATCAACAAATGGACTAATGATGAATAGACAGTTATTAAATAATGAAACACAAATGATCAGTTGCGAAAATGGTTAATTTCACTAGCTACCAGAAAGTGCAGATGGAAACTACCTCTCGTACCAGAGATTCCATTTCATCATCAGATGGGCAGCCATTCAGAAAACAAATAATAATCAATGCTGGGAAGATGTGGACAAAAGAGGACATCTGTATGGTGCTAGTGGAAGTGCAAATTAGTCTGTCTGCCGTAATAATCGGAATGGGGCTCCTCAAACATCTAAAATATACCTACCATATGACGCAGCTCTATCATTCCCCTGTGTGTACCTAAACCACACAAGTTAGTTTATCAAAGTGATGCTTTAACTTTAGTGTTTATTGCAGCTCCACTCTCACAATGGCTAAATACAGAAGAAACAAACATACCTGAGAAGAAAAACTGTTGAAGAAAATGCAACATATGTACATATATATTGGTGAATATGTAAATTTTTTCAGCCCTAAAGAAGAAATTATTCCACTGGTAAGTAAAAATTTAGATGCGAATGCATATACTATTAAGTAAACTAAGTCAGTCTTAGCAAGACAAATCCATGTTTCCTCTTATTTGTGGGTCCTGGATTTTTACATAGATACATAGAATCATGTATATGACACAAATGTTCATTTGTTTTGTTTTTTTGAAACAGGGTTTCTTTGTGTAGCCCTGGCTGTCCTGGATTTGCAGCCCAGGCTGGCCTCGAACCGCCTCTGCCTCCCAAGCGCTGGGATTAAAGGTGTGTGCCCCTATGGCATGTGCCTCTATATCTGGTTTATGTCAAAAATGCAGAAGTGAAACCGTCCTTGGGATAATGTAAATTGGGTGTAAGAGGAAGAAAGGAAGGCTGGGTGTGCGGGATAGAAGATCAAATTACACTATATTTTAGTATGAAAATGGCATTTTTCAATCCAGTACAATAAAATTTAAACATAAAATATAATTAATTAATTTTAAAATATTGTTTTTATCTACTTTGAAGTGCCATATTGAAGTAATGGCCTGGTCACATGGCCTTCATCAGCAGATTGTGTTCAACTGGAAGGAAAGCTAGACTGTCTCAAGAGATCCTATATTCATTTAATCATCAGAGTTTAGTAAGAAAGAAAGACAAGTAAAATCGCATTGTCTTGTATTTGAAGAGTGTTCAGTTGTGGGTGAGAGTGACCTAGCAGAGGGTCATGTGACAATTATGATTAGTCATTCTGCCTTCAGAACTGCTTAGAATGAAGTTTCTGGGGTGAGTTTGGGGTAACTGACATTCTGTTTCTGAAGTGCTCTCTTTATTTGGATTACAGAGAATAGCCCTCAGCTAGACACTGTTATTAAATTACTTGAAGGTCACCCATGCCTAATGATTCTCTAACTGGCATCTCAGAGCAAATTCTGCTGCATTCAAAATCCACGGTGATGGACTTAAGGAGATATGCTTTGGGCACAACATATCTAGCTAGTTCATATTTTATTTTTGTAATCATGATAAAAAGGACAGTCTGTTGAGGCCTGTTTGTGACTAAGAGACAAGATGGGAGAAAAGGCTGTTGGTTTTGATGAATTTGTTTTATTTGTCCATTCAGTGTATACTTTGTTGACTGTGTGTCTGTTAGAAGACTTTGACTTGGGATCAGCATTCTAAAATAAATTAAATAAATAAATAAATAAATAAATAAATAAAATCTAAAAGTCCTTTTTTTTGAAAAATTTTTATGCAATACATTCCAATCATAGTTCCCCCCAACTCCTCCTTGATCTCCCCACCACTCCAACCAACAAACTCTACTTATTTTCCACTTTTTTCCCTTTTGAAAACAATCAAACAGGCAAACAAACAAAACAGAATATTACTAAAAGTAGATGAAACATGCAACACACAAATTAGACTTCTTTTGTTAATTTAAAAGTAAACGTGTTCACAAGAGAAAAATAATGTTTCCCTAACATGCTGGGGCTAAGTGCTCATTATTAGTTTACATATTTCAGATAAAAGAAAAGCACAACAAAACAAAAGCCCCCCCCCAAAAAAAAACAAAACAAAGCCAACCAACCAACCAAATAAACAAACAATAAACAACAGAGAAGTAACACGGAATTCTTAAAAGTGAGCAGATCCTGCATCTCTACAATGGCCACACCTTCACGCAAACTGTGGAGTTCTTTGCCATAATTCCAGCAAGGCCAATGGATTACAGGCTGCCCTGGTAAAGGTGGGCTTGCTTTAAGCAAATACAAGAAAGTACAAGGTGGCATTAACCCAATAGTGGAGAAAAATTGAATTTATATTAAAATTGGAACAAGCCAGGATGTTGCTTGTGAGCTCGATGTAAGGTCTTTTCGGATAGGAAGGAGTTGAAAGTAGACAGTACTGTAGATGAAGACTGAATATGGACGCTGAATGAAACCATGTGTAAACTGTGCCCAGGGTTTACCGTGCTTTGGGGCCATCACTGTTCCACAGCGATGATCACGCTGTAGTCACTAGTTGTGTTTAAAAGCTGTTCTGAGTATTTTAATCTCATATACCACAGAAAACAGGGAAGGATTATTTGCCATGAATTCTTACTCCACCTCCTTTACAGACAGCTGTGGCTGCAGTCCCAACCGATTGCTTCCTTAGTCCATGTCTGGGAGTTCACTGTCTTATGTGGAAGCCTTCCATACTTCAGAAAAATGCTGAGCTTGTGTGTGTGTGTGTGTGTGTGTGTGTGTGTGTGTGTGTGTGTGTCTTAAATTGATTTAAGTTGGTGTGCTTTCCATTTGCCCTCATCCTGACCTTAAGAAGAGTGAGAAAGTGTAATGTTTCTCTGCCGGACAGTCCTCAAAATGTATAAAGAGCAACACAGTGTTCTTCCCCAGGGCTTCTCTTTACTCACAAAACCATGAACATCTGCCTTAAAGGAACATATTGTTGAAAATCTCTTCACTTAAGATCCACAGAAAGACATTCCACCTCACTAACAGATCCTCAATGGCATCCCATTTCAAGCGTTTTTTTTTTTTTTTTGGACTGAACTTGATCCAAATACATCTAGAAATATACCTAGTATATACAAAATAGGACTGAGTATGTTTCCCCTGCTGTGTGTGCCATGTGTGGGTGCCAGAAGTTGCTCTCAGAAACAATGCACATTCCTGACTGTGGTGTTAAATTGTGCGTTTGAGCATGCACATATGTGTGTGCATGTGTGTCTGTATGTGTGTGCGCGATCATTCAAGCTTTTATATACACACGCGCACACACACACATATACATGCACACATATACATATATATATATATATATATATATAGTTAGGAGTTTATCTGCTGAGCTGATGTTCAGCTAGATTCATTTTTGCTCCTTCTTTCAACCCAAAAGAAGTTAGCTATAGAGTTTTCTTTTGTATGTGATGTATTTACATGTTCATGTGAGTAGTTTGCATGTGTGTGTAGGCCAGTAATTGATAGTGAGTACTTTCCTCAATCAAATGCCACCTTATTTTCTTGAGGCAGGGTCTCTCCTTGAGCCTGGGGCTTACTGATTTGTGTAGCGTGGCAAGCCTTCCTGTCTCTATCTCCCCAGTGCTCAGGTTATAGACATGCTCTTCTAGCACCTGGTTTTTTAATGTGTGTGTTAAGGATCTGAACTGAGGTTTTTATACTTGTACAATGGACACTTTTCCAGCTGAATCATCGCCATGGTCCACAACTGGACAATGTGCAGAGAGTGAGAAATGTTGGAGCACTCAGTCCTAAAAGTAATTTCATCAAACTTCTTCCCTCAAGGCTCAAAGATTCATGCAGAAGAGGGGGCAGAAAGGTTGTAAAAACCAGAGGGAATGGGTGAGTCCAAGGGAACAGTGTCTTCCAGGCACAACAGACTGATGCAAGTAAGAGCTCACAGAAATTGCGGCATTATGTATAAGACTGGCACAGATTTAAGCAGACGGGTCCCCAGCACTGAGAGGGAGAAGTAGACATGGGTTGTGACCCATAAACAAGAAGTAAAGGGAAAATCAGTTTTCTCTAATAGAGTGTCCAACCATGCTCTAGGGAAGAGTCCATGCCCACCAGTGGTTGTCGAAGAGGAAGAAGAGGAGGAGGAGGAAGAAGAGGAAGAGGAGGAAATGAAGAAAGAGGAGGAGAAGGAGGAAGAGAAAAAGGAGGTGGAAGAAAGAAGGAAGGAAGGAGGAAGGAAAGAAAGAAGGAAGGAAGGAGGGAAGAAAGGAAGGAAGAAAGGATGGAAGGAGGGAAGGAAGGGGGGAAGGAGGAAAAGAAAGAAGGAAGGAGAGAAGAAGGGAAGGAGGGAAGGAAGGAAGGAAGGAAGGAAGAAAGGATGGAAGGAGGGAAGGAAGGACGAAAGGAAGGAAGGAAGAAAGGATGGAAGGAGGGAAGGAAGGAGGGAAGGAGGAAAAAAAGAAGGAAGGAGAGAAGAAGGGAAGAAGGGAAGGAGGGAAGGAAGGAAGGAGGGAGGGAAGGAAGGAAGGAAGGAAGGAAGGAAGGAAGGAAGGAAGGAGGGAGGGAGGGAAGGAAGGAAGGAAGGAAGGAGGGAAGGCGGAAAGGAAGGAGGGAAGGAGGGAAGGA